>NW_028261389.1:78882132-78896061 GCF_051295495.1 Thamnophis sirtalis
AGAGGAAAATTGGGTCAGAAGAATTAGAAACCAAGAGTGACAAAACATGCCACTTGTTGTATAACCATGAACTTTAAAAATAGCTATAGAAATGCAGATGTGCACACATTTTGTGCTCTTGGAGATGGAAAACAATAAGTAGCAAAATCCTTCCCCACAAATAAATGTGCACACATTAAATTCAAGGCTTCTACCAAATCATTCTGCAGAAGAACCAAAATTTATTGAGCCACTTCTCACATTTGAGGCCAAGATGTTATGGTTGGGGGGGAGGGGGGAATAATGTATGTGTCTTAGAAGTGAGTGAGCCTTGGTCAGGAGTGTGGTGAAAGAATTGTGAGTCGACTTTCATAAGTGTACTGGGAAAAACCCACAAAAGAACACTTTGTATTCAGAAGTATATTTATGTAAAGGCCAACTCAGTAATCAAATGTTGATTAACATTTGTCCCAACCACATTCAAAAAGACGGTTGCATTTAATCCAGACAGACTTGGATTCCAAGGTAGCTAATTCAGAAATAAACCTAGATTAATCCTGGCTTGTCCCCAGAGGAATGATCCAATAGGATGTAGCCATCTCGTCTGCTTTAGCTTCCTTGGAGAAAGGCTGAAACGTTACCGAAATAAGCAAGCCAGATGTGATGCAAAGTCTTGATTTTTTTTTAAAAAAAAAGATTCACCTATCAAATCCTACTCAAAAGAGGAAATGCAGCATGGTGGATTCTCAAGTTCTTGCAATTTTTTTTAATGCTCCTCCTTGTTCACATTGTTTTACATTGCTTTTTAAAGATTTTAATTGTAATATGTTTCTAAATTCTAACCTGCCCTGTTATTTGCTGCGATGGGTGGCTAAAAAATCATAGATAGATAGGTATGTAGGTATGTAGGTATGTAGGTATGTAGGTATTTAGGTAGGTAGGTAGATAGGTAGGTGATAGATAGATAGATAGATAGATAGATAGATAGATAGATAGATAGATAGATAGATATGGATGGATAGATGGAAATGGATGGATGGAAATGGATGGAGATAGATACATGATGGATGGAGATGAATAGATGGAGATAGATAGATAGATAGATAGATAGATAGATAGATAGATAGATAGATAGATAGATAGATAGATGATGGATGGAGATGAATGGATGGATGGAGATAGATAGGGAGAGGGAGGGAGAGAGATTGTGTGTGGGGGGGGAAATGGATGGATGAAGATAGATAGATACAGTACATGATGGATGGAGATGGATAGATGGAGATAGATAGATAGATAGATAGATAGATAGATAGATAGATGGATGGATGGATGGATGGATGGATGGATGGATGGATGGATGGATGGATGGATGGATGGATGGATAGAAAGATAGAAAGATAGAAAGATAGAAAGATAGAAAGATAGAGATAGAAAGATAGAAAGATAGAAAGATAGAAAGATAGAAAGATAGAAAGATAGAAAGATAGAAAGATAGAAAGATAGAAAGATAGAAAGATAGAAAGATAGAAAGATAGAAAGATAGAAAGATAGAAAGATAGAAAGATAGAAAGATAGAAAGAAAGATAGAAAGATAGAAAGATAGAAAGATAGAAAGATAGAAAGATAGAAAGATAGAAAGATAGAAAGATGATTGAAAGATTGAAAGATTGAAAGATTGAAAGATTGAAAGATTAATAGATGATAGATATATGGATGGATGGATGGATGGATGGATGGACGGATGGACGGACGGATGGAGATGGATGGAGATAGATAGGTAGATAGGTAGATAGGTAAGTAGGTAGGTAGGTAGGTACTGTAGGTAGGTAGATAAGCTTCCAGAAGCCCTCAATCAGATATGATATGGAGAAATCTCACAAGATTTTAGAAAATTCTACAATATGTCAAGTTTTGTAAAAATAATTCTTGTCAGTCCAAAAGATAAGAGAGCTGTAGTGGTGCAGTGGTTAGGATACAGGATTGCCAGGTAACTCTGCCCACTGCCAGGAGTTCGATCCTGACCAGCTCAAAGGTTGACTCAGCCTTCCATCCCTTCCGAGGTGGGTAAAATGAGGATCCAGATTATTGGGGGCAAAAGGCTGACTCTATAAACCTCTTAGAGATCGGGATGGAAAGCCCCGTGAAGCGGTGTAGAAGTCTAAGTGTTATTGCTAATCTCCCACGATATCCTAGGTTCTTTTTTTTTTTTTTAAAAAAACAACCTTTTAAATAATTGCCTAAGATGACACAATGGCATTCAAAAAACAGTGAAAAGGGAATTTGGGGTTGACTATGGAATTTAATTATAACTCTTCCTAAATCGCTTCTCCCTCATCACATAACCAGCACTTTTTTCTTAAAACAACCATCCCATCTTTAAAAAAAAAAAGAACATATTAATAAGAAAGAAAATAAATCAAAGCTAAAACTCAGAGATCCTGAAGCCTGGAAGACATTTATTTGTATGAAATGTTACCCTATCCAACCGTGTCTAGGAGGGAAAATATAACTTTTAATTAATCTTGTACCTACCTTCTTAAATCTTGGATGTTTTTATCCCACATGGAGCAACTCAAGCCGAACCTTGTCTGGGCTAAATTGCCCATATAATTTGTCCCATTTCCACGAAAACAATCTGTGCGTTATGGTTGAAAAGGGAAAAAAAATCAAGTGGTTAAGAGAAACTCTCATATTATCATTGGTGCCGTTTGATATAAAGAAATTCTTTCTGGATTTTCTTTTAATTCAAGTTTGAAAATGTTTAAAACATAGGGTATGTCTTATGTTGTGTAAGTTTATATCACATATGTGATATAAAGAATGACAGAATGACAGAACAACAAATTTGGAAGGGACCTTGGAGGTCTTCTAGTCCAACCCACTGCTCAAGCAGGAGACCCTATACCATTCTTAAAAACCTCCAGTGGTAGAGAAGGAAGGAAGGAAGAAGGGAAGGAAGGAAGGAAGGAAGGAAGGAAGGAAGGAAGGAAGGATGGATGGATGGATGGATAATAGCATAACAGAATACCAAAGTTGGATGGGACTTGGAGGTCTTCTAGTCCAACCCCCTGCTCAAGCAGGAAACCCTATACCATTCCAGACAAGTGGCTGTCCATTCTCTTCTTAAAAACCTCCAGTGGTGGAGAAGGAAGGAAGGAAGGAAGGAAGGAAGGAAGGAAGGAAGGAAGGAAGGAAGGAAGGAAGGATGGATAATAACATAACAGAATACCAAAGTTGGATGGGACCTTGGAGGTCTTCTAGTCCAACCCCCTGTTCAAGCAGGAAACCCTATACCATTCCAGACAAGTGGCTGTCCATTCTCTTCTTAAAAACCTCCAGTGGTGGAGAAGGAAGGAAGGAAGAAGGGAAGGAAGGAAGGATAGATGGATAATAGCATAACAGAATACCAAAGTTGGATAGGACCTTGGAGGTCTTCTAGTCCAACCCACTGTTCAAGCAGGAGCCCCTCTACCATTCCAGACAATTGACTGTCCAGTCTCTTCTTAAAAACCTCCAGTGGTGGAGAAGGAAGGAAGGACAGGAAGGAAGGAAGGGACAGGAAGACAGCATAACAGAATAACAGAGTTGGAAGGGACTTTAGAGATCTTCTGGTCCAGCCCCCTGCTCAAGCAGGATATCCTAAACCATTTCAGACAAATGACTCTCCAATCTCTTCTTAAAAGCCTCCAGTGATGGAGTACGCACAACTTCTGGAGGCAAATCGTTCCACTGATTAATTGTTCTCACTGTCAGAAAATCCCTCCTTAGTTCCATCATATGCCACATTTAATAACTGAATATGGTTATGTGACTCAACAGAAGGAAACTGTATTTTACACAGCACTTAAAAACCAGAAAATCGCGACAATTCACGCTGCACTTCTGATGACCAAGTCAATTCAAGTTTCAAGTGATGGATTTGATTCTGAAATTTCCAGATCCTGAAACCTGCATCTTTGTCCCCATCCTACTAAGTGCCTTAGTTTTATATAGAATATAGGACAAAACAGAGTTGGAAGGGACCTTGGAGGTCTTCTAGTCCAACCCCCTACTCAAGCAGCAGACGCCCATAGCATTCTGGACCAATGGCTGTCCAATCTCTTCTTAAAAACCTCCAGCGTTGCATCACCTACAATTTCCGGAGGCAAGTCGTTCCACGGATTAATTTTTCTAATTGATTAATCGGTCTGAAGCCCAATAAATATGTCTGAGGATATAAATAAATAATCCGGGAATCAGTGAGTGGCTTCTCCTTGCCATCTCCTGCAGAAGGACTGGAGATGTTTTAGCTTCAATGGCAGTTTGTTGACTGCGAACTTGACAAGGCCAGCCAATGCATTAGCCGGAGTTGAAGCCTGCCAGCATATCTTCAGCACTGCAGCTTAAATCCAGATGCTCTCAGCATGCTGCAGCAGAAACGGAGGGGATTTTAAGCTCGTCGGACGGCCGTTGCTTATTTGTTGAAACCCAAAGACCACCAGCTAGATAAAAGAATCCCTTGGGTCAATTTTGGCTCTTGATGGCTTTGGAGGAAGGTCTACGCCAGCTTTCTTGGCATCCCTCCAGAAGTGAATTACCCATGCCTTCTTCCCCAATTTTTTTATTCTTTTTAAAACATTACTTTAGTCTGGGATTTTCAGTCTCTCCTGAAAGTCGCTAAGTCTAATCCTGCTTAACTTTTTCAACGTCAGTCAAGGTAGATGCTGCCATCAGCTATCACTAAAAAAAGTAAAGGCTCCATAAAGTTTCTCAAACTTGGGAGCTGGAAGCATTCCTCGGGGTGTTGACTGGGAAATTCTTGGAGCTGAGGTCTACATATCTTAAAGTTGCCAAGTAGAGGAACACTTCCTTCCTTCCTTCCTTCCTTCCTTCCTTCCTTCCCTCCCTCCTTCCCTCCCTCCCTCCCTCCCTCCCTCCCAGTGGTTAGAAAGCAGTATTGCAGGTTAACTCTGCCCATTGCCAGCAGTTCAATCCCGACTGGCTCAAAGGTTGACTCAGCCTTCCGTCCTTCCGAGGTGGGAAAAATGAAGGCCCAGATTGTTGGGGGCAAGAGGCTGATTCCGTAAACTGCTTAGAGAGGGCTGTAAAACACTGTGAAGCGGTATATAAGTCTAAGTACTATTGCTCTTCCTTTCTTCCTTCCTTCCTTCCTTCCCTCCTTCCTTCCTTCCTTCCTTCTTTCCCTTCCCCTTATTCCCTTTCTCATTCTCCTTCCTGATGACACAGTGGTTAGAATGCAGTATTGCAGGCTAATTCTGCCGACTGCCAGCAGTTTGATCAGGACTGACTCAAGGTCAGTTCAGATTTCTGTCCTTTTGAGGTCGGTAAAATGAAGGCCCAGATTGTTGGGGGCAAGAGGCTGATTCTGTAAACTGCTTAGAGAGGGCTGTAAAACACTGTGAAGCGGTATATAAGTCTTAGTCCTGTTGCCCTTCCTTCCTTCCTTCCTTCACTCCCTCCTTCTTTCTCTCACTCTCATTCCCTTTCTCATTCTCCTTCCTGATGGCACAATAGTTAGAATGCAGTATTGCAAGCTAATTCTGCTCACTGTCAGGAGTTCAATTCTGACCGACTCAAGATTGACTCAGCCTTCCATCTTTCTGAGGTGGGTAAAATGAGGAGCCAGTTTCTTGGAGGCAAGGTGTTGACTCTGTAAACCACTTAGAGAGGGCTGTAAAGCACTGTGAAGCGGTATATAAGTCTAGGAACTATTGCTATTATTTAAATTTTTTCTTATCTACGTAGCAGGTATTACCTTTTTCAGTGGATGCATTGCATTTTGGTATTTGGGAACAATCTCCGATCCGAATATTCGGATTGGTCGTAAAACACCAGGGTACCTCAGCGCCATCTGGGTTTCGGCAATAGTTCTCTCTCAGATCCCTGCAAAAAAAAATATAAGAAGACAATGACGATGAGAAATGTGCTAACATATGTCTGGCAAACTGCTGGGTTTCTCCCCCATAAGCAAGAAAAAATTACTTGAAAACTGTGTCACTAACTCAGTTCTGCAGAAAAAATGAATGTGTTAAAACAACAATAGCAAGAGACTCCACGCACACACATTTTTGTAAAACAGGAAATTCCAAATGCTAGACAGCTACTAAAATTATTTCAATGTATACTAATATCAACTCTGGCAACATTGACAGAAAGAGTTCCATTCCATGCCTTCATAACCAAACGCTTGTAAAATCAGTTCTGCCCAAGATGCTTTAATAGCAATAGCAGTTAGACTTATATACCGCTTCATAGAGCTTTCAGCCCTCTCTAAGCAGTTTACAGAGTCAGCATATCGCCCCCAACAACAATCCGGGTCCTCATTTTACCCACCTCGGAAGGATGGAAGGCTGAGTCAACCCTGAGCCGGTGAGATTTGAACAGCCGAACTGCAGAACTGCAGTCAGCTGAAGTAGGCTGCAATGCTGCATTTAACCACTGCGCCACCTCGGCTCTCAAAAAAAGACTTTTCTGTCCCAGGTCTTGTTGTGGCCTGGCAGGAGCCGTTGGAGCTGCCACCAGACTCCAACAGCGAGGGGTCTTATGAGTCGGCCCTGGAGAAGGTGGAAGACCCTGGACAGGGTGCCGACTCCGAGCAGGACGAGGAGAGACTGGTTGGCCACCAGGTGGCGCCGGAGCCTTGGATCAGTGGGGAGGACACAAGAGGGAGTGATCCAGAAAACACCTGTGAGTTGTTTCGGGATGCACGCCATCAAAGGACTACTCGGCGGCAAGAACAACTGCATAATTATAGGAGATGATTACACTCAGCTGATGCTTATTAAGATCCTCTCCTGATTATAAAAGAGACTGCTTGTGCCACGCCCTTCTGCAGAAGTCAACATTCACGATTAAGAGAAGTCAATGTTAAGGACTAACAAGAAACAAACTTGGCAGGCTGGATTGCTGCCAGAGTTTGTTTGCATTGCTGCCAAGTTTTGTAGGACTTGCTGCCAGAGTGCTTATCTCTTTGTTTATGTGGCTTGCAGCTGGACTGATTAAAAGAAACCTTCTCATTTACATTGGTTTCAGCTTTCGTTCCTGGATGGAGAAGGGGGGTCAGAACAGGTCTCTATCCCACCTGACTCTTAATAGAGAAGGGTTTTATTTATTTTATTAGTTTTTACAAATAAGGCGGTGAACACATCCAATATTCTTCCTCCTCCTGTTCTTCTTACAACAACAATCCTATGAGGTTGGTTTTGGTGGAGAGAGAGAGAGGGAGTGGCCCAAAATCACCCAGCTGACTTTCATAGCTAAGGTGGGATTAGAACTCATGATCACCTAGTGATTGGCCCAAACTCAGCTTCCATTGCTGAGGCAGGACTAAAACTCACGGCCTCCTGGGGATTGGCCCCAAAGTTGCCCAGTTGACTTTCATGATTAAGGTGGAACTAGAATTCACAGCCTCCTGGTTATTGGCCCAAAGTCACCCAGCTGGCTTTCATGCCTAAGGCAGGACTAGAACCCATGGACTCCTGATGTTTAGCCCGGTGCCTTACCCACTAGACCAGACCGGCTTTATATATGGAGAGCCGAACTCATTGGTAGCCTCACATTGGAATGAACAAGGATGTACATTCACTTTCACAGCTACCAAGATTGTTGGCTGAGCAGGTACAAAAATAGCCAGGTAAATGATTGAAACCTGGGAAGTAGGGCCCCTTTTTAGTCAACCGGAGTGCTGATTTACTACCAACTTATCCGATACTTAAGATATAAGGACTTGGCACCCCAAGGAAACAACAACAGCCAATCACCAGCCATCAACACACCAGACAACCAAGGGGAAGGCATCACACCAATACGACGCTCAGAATAGCCCAAGGCACATATTCTAGTGGACAGATGTTTTCTGAGGATGGGCTCCAGCACAAATCCGAACGCTCAGAAGACTAAACCTCTGGTCCCAGCGACCGAACCAGATTGGAATCAACATTGTCCTGGAACACATATATTTCCCTTCATTCATAGTAGGTCTACGTATGTTTTCAAGATAACCAACCCTAGAAATGGAGGCTAGAATCGCAGCAGCTTAAGAACCGATGTTACACTAATTTTTGGCCTATTGCAAAAGCTTCCTTGCAAACTTCAACCACATTTGAAAATGATGATTAACGCCAGCTGTCGGGCTTAGCCTACCAAAATAAGCTCCCGCCTATTGTTCTGAATTAATGTTTGAATTATATAACCAGCCTCCGAGTGTTTATCACTAATTTAATTAGGAAACTGGACCCTACTGTACGGAGTATAGGCCTCCAGAAATTTTATCCGTATGGTCCCCAAGTATCTAATCTTCGGGGAAATCTCCTTAAAACAAACTCTCTGCTTTTATTAAAAAGTATCGGCCTCTGGAAAAATACGAATATGAAATGCGATGAAGAAGTGAAAGAAAGAATGATAGTATGGGCAAAAAAACTTTGGCTATACTATGTAAAGTTAAAGGTTCCCCTCGCACATAGAAGAAAAAGGATTTATAGGGGATAGACCCAAACTAATAAGTACAATTTATGAAATTTGGCTTACTACGACGAGGAGGAGAACGGCTCTTAGGTTTGTATATGCTTTTCTTGAAGGCAAAGCGTTACACATACTTGGCTGAACTCTTGAAATGGCTCACTTTAGTCCTTCATGATTGATTGAAGCAGGACACGTGTTCAGAGTAAAAGTCCAGAAGTTTGCAATGAAGGCTTACATATCCTGGTTTGCTTTGCACATTTAATCTGAAAGTAAGATCTACGGGAAGGCATAGAATTAACTGAGCAGAACAGATCCCCGGTGGAAGGGATCAAATTTTGTGACCTGAACACAAGGCTCTAACTCCTTGTTTTATTCCTGGCTAGAAGGAGGAGGAGGAGGAGTATCCTTGGGGATAATGACTGTCTCAATAAGGATGAATGGTGAAAAGAAGAAGAAGAAGAAGAGGAAGAGGAAGAGGAGCAGGAGCAGGAGCAGGAGCAGATGAAGACGAAGAAGAGGAGGAGGAGGAGAAGATGATGATGAAGAAGAAGAAGATGAAGAGGAGGAGGAGGAGGAGAAGAAGAAGAAGAAGAAGAAGAAGAAGAGGAGGAGGAGGAGGAGGAGGAGGAGGAGGAGGAGGAGGAAAAGGAGGAGGAGGAGGAGGAGGAGGAGGAGGAGGAGGAGGATGAGCAGGAGCAGGAGCAGGAGCAGGAGCAGGAGATGATGAAGAAGAAGAAGAGGAGGAGGAGGAGGAGGAGGAGGAGGAGAAGAAGAAGAAGAAGAAGAAGAAGAAGAAGAAGAAGAAGAAGAAGAAGAAGAAGAAGAAGAAATAAAAACGGTGATGGTGGTGGTGGAGGAGGAGAAGGAGAACTAATAATAATAATGGTGTGCAAACATCATCAATCTGAAATCTGGATTTTTTAACTTTCTAAGAAATTCTCCACCTCCACTCCCTCAAACCAATCTGAACTCCTGCTGACTTATGATGTTTTCTTGGCAATCGATTTTATCCTTTTTTTAAAAAGACAAAAAAACCCTACCCTATAATTCAGAAATTTTCCTAATGGTGGTCCTTCATTCAAGTATTAACCAAGTCTGCATAAGTTTCATTTTCTTAGGATCACTCAAGGTTGATTGAGTTTTATCGCTTGTCCTGGGTTTTTTTTTTTTTTTAACAATTGTACTTCACAGTTCTAAGTTTTGAAAACTTGCACAAACTACCTTTGGAACCGATTCACAAAACCAACCGAGCTGAGTTCCGGGGCGGTAGAATAAAAGTTTATAGTAAATACCGTGTTATTTGTACATTTTAGTGTGCTGTATACAGTTATATACAGAGGTTCTATTGGTCTATCATCATCAACA
The DNA here is from genome assembly GCF_051295495.1 of Thamnophis sirtalis. Classification (NCBI taxonomy): domain Eukaryota; kingdom Metazoa; phylum Chordata; class Lepidosauria; order Squamata; family Natricidae; genus Thamnophis; species Thamnophis sirtalis. The sequence goes on from NW_028261389.1 coordinate 78,891,937, forward strand.
TCAATGAACAATGGTTTGAGGCTGCCAGAAGAGCACAAACCAGAACTTTGCATCTTTCTTAACACTCAAAAGGATAAAAGAGGAGGAGGAGGAGGAGGAGGAGGAGGAGGAGGAGGAGGAGGAGGAGGAGAAGGAGAAGGAGAAGGAGAAGGAGAAGGAGAAGGAGAAGGAGAAGGAGAAGGAGAAGGAGAAGGAGAAGGAGAAGGAGAAGGAGAAGGAGAAGGAGAAGGAGAAATAATGGGTAGAGGAGAAGAAATAATAATGGAGATGGAGGAGGAGAAGAAATAATAATGGAGGAGGAGGAGGGGGAGGAGGAGGAGGAGGAGGAGGAGAAGAAGAAGAAGAAGAAGAAAGAAGAAGAAGAAGAAGAAGAAGAAGAAGAAGAAGAAGAAGAAGAAGAAGAAGAAGAAGAAGAAGAAGAAATAATGGGTAGAGGAGAAGAAATAATAATGAAGGAGGAGGAGGGGGAGGAGGAGCAGGAGGAGCAGGAGGAGGAGGAGGAGGAGAAGAAGAAGAAGGAGGAGGAGGAGGTGGAGGAGGAGGAGGAGAAGAAGAAGAAGAAGAAGAAGAAGAAGAAGAAGAAGAAGAAGAAGAAGAAGAAGAAGAAGAAGAAGAAGAAGAAGAAATAATGGGTAGAGGAGAAGAAATAATAATGGAGATGGAGGAGGAGAAGAAATAATAATAATGGGTAGAGGAGAAGAAATAATAATGGAGGAGGAGGGGGGGAGGAGGAGGAGGAGGAGGAGGAGGAGAAGAAGAAGAAGAAGAAGAAGAAGAAGAAGAAGAAGAAGAAGAAGAAGAAGAAGAAGAAGAAGAAGAAGAAGAAGAAGAAGAAGAAGAAGAAATAATAATAATGGGTAGAGGAGAAGAAATAATAATGGACGTGGAGGGGGGGAGGAGCAGGAGGAGAAGAAGGAGAAGAAGAACTGTTCTTATTAACTTGTCATTTTTCGAGTGGTAATTTTCTTCCTATTTTCTTTTAGTGTGGGATGAAGTCATTTCTACTATTGTTGTTGGATCTAAAGTGGGGTCTTCCTGTTCTCGGGATGACTGAAATGAAGATAATTGCAAATAGACTTCCAGCTATGTTTTTTTAAAGAGAACAGTGGCCCTACAGAGAGGCTGCAAAAATCAGTGAGATAAATTGATCTCTGTTTTTTTAAGCCTTCCGACATAGAAGAGTACGAAACAAAACTGAACACTGAGAGCCGAAAGTAAGAAAGGAGCATAATTAATCAAAAATGAATATATTCAAGATGCAAAAAAACCACACAATGCCCACCCAAAAATGGTGCATGCCATACATTAAAAACGAAAAAACAGGACAGCTTTTAATCAAACTCTTAGCTTTCTTTGAATGTGGATACACAGCAGACAACACTACCCTTGCAGCTATTTTTTTTAACGTAAAAATAAAGGTTCCCCTCGCACATATGTGCTAGTCGTTCCCGACTCTAGGGGGCGGTGCTCATCTCCGTTTCAAAGCCGAAGAGCCAGCGCTTTCCAAAGACATCTCCATTGTCATGTGGCTGGCATGACTCGATGCCGAAGGCGCATGGAACGTTGTTACTTTCCCACCAAAGGTGGCTCCTATTTTTCTACTTGCATGTTTTACATGCTAGGTTGGCAGAAGCTGGGACAAATAACGGGAGCTCACTCCGTTACGCAGCACTAGGGATTCGAACTGCCAAACTGCTGACCTTTCTGATCAACAAACTCAAGCATCTTAGCCACTGAGCCACCGCATTCCCCCTTTTTATTTATAAACATACAAAAGTCTAGAAACAGGCGGTAGATCATCCCAGCCACTCTTGATTCCAACTCAAATAACCTTGTCTCCAAAATTCTAACAGGAAGTTGCTTCCATTTCCATCTTCAACAGCGTGCAAATTCCCATGAATCTTTCATTTCAAAGAATGGATAAAGATTCCCAGCTGTCGGTAACATCTCTCCCCTTGATTAAAGCATTGTGGGGTACCCCAACAATCCGTTAATATCTCTCCCATCCAGAAGAGTGGCTTTTTATTTCACAATTGCAGCTAATTCCACTGTAATCAGCCCGGTTGGCAATCGGTGACAAGGTCTGCAAATGGAGTAGCATCGGGACATCGTGTTCCATGGAAGGATGAGAAGATTCAAAAGGCAGATTGTAACCATCGTGTCCTAAGATCTTCATTGGGGATGTAAACGAATGGCACAATGTAAAATTGGGCATCCTGGGGGGAAAAAAAGCACAATAACTCACAGCTAAATTTCCCTGATTATTGAATTAAATTGAATTAAAACTACTACTACTGATGATGTTGCCTAGTTGAGTTATCAAAAGTCTGCAAGAAAACCATCAAGCTCAGAGAGCATCAAGGACCTCACACAATCTTCATCCTCCTCTCTCCCACAAACCCCACTCTCTTCTACCACTGATGATGTTTCCTAGCTGGTCCACGAAACGTCTGCAAGAAAACCACCCAGCTCAGAGAGCACCAAGCACCCCATAGTTGTCCTTCTGCTCCTTCCCCTTCCATTGGTATCCTCAATGCCCTGTGAGCTTGGTTGTTTTCTTGAAGACATTTCATTACCATCGCCAGTGGCCAGCGGAGTTGGTAGCAGACTCAGACAGTGAGGAGGTTGGGGAGGAAGATGGGCCAGTCCTGGAGTCCGGGGAAGGCTCTGATGACGGCTCTGCGTCGAAGGCAGAGAGGGGGCCAGGGCCATCTGACAGTTATCAACTGTCTTTGGCATCGGAGATCAGTGGGGCAGAACAACAACTGGAGCCTGTTCCCAGTGTGCGCATGCACAGAGTTGCCAGATGAAGGGAAGAGCTAAAGAACAGGGGTCGACTTGGGAGTAAGGCCACAGGTGGACGGTGAATGGCCCCTCCCAGAGGAAATAAAAGAGGAGCGAAAGGGGAGTGGAGTTTGCAGGAGACAATTACTTCAATTCATTAGATTGAAGATCTGTTCCTGACTTCTTGCTGAGTAATTGCCGCTGCAGCTTGGCGTTTGGAAGATATCAGCCTGGCAGCTCTCCAAGCCTGCAGTTGTGAAATCTCTTGAAAGACTGTTGGCCAGGAATTCTCTTTAAAAGAGGTTTTATCGGGGTGAGGAGTCTGCTTCTTGATCTTGGGAAGCCTAGGTCAGAACACCAACTGAGTAACATCATCATCTGTTGGATGAGATGTCTGTAGGAAAACAACCAAGTTCAGAGCTACTATATACTGTATAAACAGGGATCAAGTTATGACTATTAATAACTGAAGTTATTAACGAGTTGGGTAATGAAATGTCTGCATGTCAACAACCAAACTGACAGCGCACCAAGGACCCCTCATTTCAACCCTGAGCTACTTCAATCTCGAGATGCTGTCTTCTACTGCTTAAAAATAACATTGCCTGTCTGCCAAAGAAGCACATTTTCACAAAGTCATAACACATTAAGCCTCACTTACCGTCAAGCAGGACTCTGGCCACTGTGATGTCCTGCTGAAGATTGAAGATTGAAGATATGGAGAGTGAATCCTTTCACAAGAACCAGCCAATCAATTTAAGGAATGAAGAGTGAAGAGCTGCAGATGATCCTGGAAGGCAAAGCTGCAGCTTCTCCCAAAATACGGAAAGATGAAGAAGAAGTGTCCAAGGTCAGAAAAAAGAATATGTTTCTTCCTCTTGTGTAACAGCTCTCCCAGCTGGAGTCAACTGTGTGGATGTTGGTCCAAATATCTGCACATACATACGGTCACCATATTGCCACTTCCAAGACAGAGCGGCATGGTGGCCTAGTGGTGAAAATGCTTGGCTCCCATTCAGGAGGTTGAGAGTTCAATCCCAGGTAGCAACAGACATTTCTCTCCCAGGGCGCAAGGGAAAAAAAGCATATCTCCTGTGAACTCCATGTAAGTATCAAGAAGGGCATCTGGACTGCAAATGCTCAGCTCCAACCCATCATCGCCGCCCCACTCTAACCCCAAATTAAGGGATTGCAGGGTCGTAAAAAGGGAGTTTTATTGCCATTTACAAGGCATACTACAAGAAGTCATCTGCTCAAGGAACCTGTCAGACATCGATTCAAAGAATACAACATACTTCTGCCAATATCATTGCCCTACTCCAAATAACCCACAAAGATTGC
>NW_028261389.1:78896261-79001261 GCF_051295495.1 Thamnophis sirtalis
ATTGCAAATTGGATTGATCAACACATTCATAATGCTAGAACACTACACAAGAAGCGACTGGGGATCAGGCCCAAAACAGACACAACACCTGGACAGAATTTGTCTCCTACATCATAATACCAATTTGGGTTTTTATTCCCTTGTCGCTCAACAACCACACCAATTCACTTCACCAATGTGGCAAAAGGATTTGTCGGTGATATCGCTGTTGCCCTGGAAGTTGCCCAGTTGGGGGTTCATTTGACGCCCCCCATGAAGTCACCCATTGAAGTAGTGCTCACAAATCTGCTCGCGGTTGCCCACTTTTGAACCGCTGGGTTAGCAGGAGCTGGAGCGTGTGATGGGAGCTCACCCCACTTCACAACAGCAATGGGTTTCGAACATGAGCCGGATCGGCAGCCCTGCGTTTCTAACCTCGTGAGCCGCTATGCTCTATTTGTCAACTTGTCAAAGAAGTGTATTTTTGACAGAGAACTCCAAAAGACACAATAGCACTAAGTTCTGCCCTTGAGTTAGAAACTTTTAACACCCGTTCTCCACACTGAGGTCAATCACTCTTATCCAAGTTGTGAGCTACTCACTTGCACTTAAAGTTCTCCCGCGTGAAGTTATGTTGGTGAGGCACCTGAGAGTCCCAGCGTTGGCATTCAATCCCACTCCAGATGGTGTTCACCGTGCCCCTGTAGCCTTCTCCTTGCCCTTGTATGCACTCGGTTGTTTCAACAACGGCGGAGGAGCTGCGCACCACGTTCTGAGCTAGAAAAAAGAAATAGGACAGTGATCGTTTCTTTCTGGTGAGTGGTGTGCTGGCCAACAGGGGGAGCTCTCGCCTCACAATCAGAGATTTCTCTCTCTGGGCACAATGAGAATATATCTGCTGAAAAGAGAACTCCGCACTGGTGACAGGAAGGGCATCTGGCCAGCAAACTCTCTGCTAGCTCCATTCAATTGCCCACAGTCCATCCCGCAAGGGATTATGGGGGGTCATTAAAAGAAAATGATTGTTTCTTTCTGATGGCTAACTGGATGCAAAGAGAAAATCATGTAGAACTTTCCCTCATTCTTGCAATTCTGGTGATACAAATTTTAAGAGCCGAGGTGGCGCAGTGGTTAGGGTGCAGTACTGCAGGCCACTTCAGCTGACTGTGATCTGCAGTTCAGCGGTTCAAATCTCACCGGCTCAAGGTCGACTCAGCCTTCCATCCTTCCGAGGTGGGTGAAATTAGGACCCAGACTGTGGGGGGCGATATGCTGACTCTGTAAACCACTTAGAGAGGGCTGAAAGCCCTATGAAGCAGTATATGTCTAATAAATAAATAAATAAATAAATAAATAAATAAATAAATGAATAATTCACCTGCCCGTCTGGGCTCCTTAGGGCCCCAACAGGAAGCAGTTGCTGGAGCTAAGCAGCCACCATGAGAAAGAGTTGGCAAAACAGCTCAGTTCACATTGGATCTGACCGAGAAGGAGGCTGAGCAGAAGCACCTCACTGAGGACTACGAGCATAGGTTTTCCAAACAGAGGGAAGACCTATGGGAGTGCAAGGCCAGGTACCGGCGCCTGGAGGCTCAGCGGGTCAGCCAGTTTCAGGCCATGATGCAGTCCCACTGGAACGAGGCCCTCCGGCTCTTCGTCACCAGCGGCTCTTCCCTCCAGCCTTCACCCAAAGCCCCCCACCAGGAGGCTGAAGGAGACCCCAAGTTGAAATTTCTTCCCCCCTCCAACGTGCACAAAAAGACCCGAAGGGGGAGACTCTCTGCAGCAACACAAGCGTTCATTGCACGTATCCAGCCCAGGGGTCGTAGTTTGAGGACCCCTGATTTAGTGCAATATAAAAAATGCAAATAATTTTTCTGTGGACCACCAAAATTTTCTCACGGGCCACCAGTGGTCCACAGACCACCAGTTGGTGACCCCTATACTCAATGTATCTCTCTCCTGTGCAAAATTAAAGTCCTGAATTCTGTGCAAAACTAAAGTCCTGAATTCCTGTTTGAGTAACTGCAAAACTTGGATCTGTGTCGCATGGAAATAACTAATCCAAGAACTTCTTGAAATTAATATTCTGAAAGAGTGATGAAGCTAATGTTTATGCACGTGGAAGTACGGCCCAGCTTCTGCAAGATGGGATAGCAAAAATACTCTGCAGAGCATTATCTTTGGAAGAAGCAGCCAATTTCTTGGGAGTGAAGGACTTTTTGGAGCATTCTGCAGAGGTTTATCACGGGACCCTTAAAAATGAGAGTTGGAGAGAGAGAAGTGTTCATCAAATAGGTCTGGGCTGAAGTTTCTCATGACTGAAACATCACTGATCATTTAAAAGATTGATAGAACCGAAGGTTCTGCCATAGATAAATATCAGAACAAGCCTTAATAATATATAAGAAGAATGCAGTAGTTGAAAATAAGGAAAGAGCAGAAAACTTGCTACAGTTGATTGTCCTGCCTTCAAGGGCTCTGGAGAATTGGTTTAACTCCAGGGGTGCGTTGCTGCCGGTTTGCTTCCCGTGCGCTGTGCACGCATGCACAGTTGAGTGTAAATTGTTCTGTGCTTGCACAAAACATGAAAAACTGATTAAAACCAAGCTGGCAATGGCAGCAGCAACCGGAGAACCAGTTCAGGGGCGCGGCCAGCTTGCAGTCCCTACCAAGCTGGCAATGGCAGCAGCAACCGGAGAACCAGTTCAGGGGCGCGGCCAGCTTGCAATCCCTACCGGTTCGGCAACCCAGTCCCAATTTCCATTATTGGTGCGAACCGGTAGCAACTCACCTCTGGTTAACTCCCTCTTCTTTGTGGCAGCCCCTCAAATATTGGACGACTGCTATCATGTCACTCCAGTCCTTCTTTTCACTAGACTAGCCATGCCCAGTTCCTGCAACCCTTCTTCATATGTTTGATCCTCCAGTCCCCCTAATCAGAGGTAGCATTCAGCTGGTTTGGGCTGGTTCGGGTGAACCGGTAGCGGAGAATGCGGGTGGGCCTGTCCACCCACGCCAGTGCTGTGCCATCCAAGTGAGCCATGTTTTTTGAGGCTGGGGGCATGCACGGAAGGCGTGTGTGAAGCAGAGGGGGCGTTCCCGTTGCAACTGGGGCCAGGCATTGACCTGGTACACATGCGCTGCGCACGCCTGTACATGCCACTGTCCTGTGACGCCCCAGCTGGCCTGTTTCCCTCAAAAAGCAGTAAGGAAAGCAGACAGGCGGGTGGGGCCCAACGAGCCACCCTTCCAGTACAGGGGCCGCTGCTGCCACCGATACGCCTGTACCGGACCATACCACCCAGAACCCACCACTGGTGTGAATCAAGTGTGCGAAGCAAGTGTGTGTGCATGTGGTGAACCGGTGGTAAAAATAAGTGAAGCCCACCACTGCCCCTAATCATTCTTGTTGCTCTTCTCTGCCCTCTTTCCAAAGTCTCAACAACTTTTGAATATTGTGGTGACGACATTATACGTCACACTAGTGGTGCACTAGTGTCTGTGCGGTTATATAAAGGGAGGAAGACGCCACCATCAATAGGGGGAAACGGTCAATAAAAGCCCCAAATCTTGCTACAGAGAAGGATTACATGCTCCTGTAGCTTATTTTAAGGAAGTGCAGCTGCGTGTATCACGTCACTTTGCAGCATATCGATGCTTTCCGGAGGCTCCCTTTTTTATCTTTCCCCAAATGCATATAAATGCTTTATCACGGTGGTTTTGCCTAATTCCCTGCCAAGATTGTTTCAGCCTCATTTCCTAAGGAGAGTTAATGGTCAAGAATGATCAGTGTGCTTAAAGCTGCTGAATTCCAACTGTCTGCAACAGGAAGAATAAAAAAAAAAAAGTAATTCCACCTTGATTCATGCAAGATCAACATACTTTTAGGCGAGATCCTGGGTTTTTGAGTTTTGAGGAGGCAGAGGAGACGGACGCAGGATCTCTTTCTTTCTTTTTTCCTCCCAGTTCTTCCTCTCCTTCTTCTCCTCCTTCCTCTCTCCTTCTCCTCCCTTTTCCTCCCCTTCTTCTCCTTCCCCTTTCCTTCTCCTCCTCCCTCTCCTTCCTCTTCTCTTTCTCCTCCTCCTCCTCTTTCCTCTCTTCTTCTTCTTTTTTTCTCTCCTCCTCTTCCTCTCCTCCTTCCTTTTTCTCTTCTCGTTCCTTCCTCTTCCTTTCTCCTCCTCTTCTTCTCCTCCTCCTTCCTCTCCTTCTCCTTCTCCTTTTCTTCCTCCTCCTTCCTCCTCCTTCTTCCTCTTCTCCTTCCCCTCCACCCTCTTCTCCTTCCCCCTTTCCTTCTCCTCCTTCTCCCTCTCCTTCCTCTTCTCCTTCTCTTTCTCCTCCTCCTCCTCTTTCCTTCTTCCTCTTTTCCTTCTCCTTCCTTTCTTCCTCTTCTCCTCCTTCTTCTCTTTCTTCCCTTTTCCTCTTCTCCAGTTCCTTCCTCTCCTTCTTCCTCTTCCTCTTCTCCTCCTCCTTCCTCTCCTTTTCCTCCTTTTCCTCCTCCTTCTTCTCCTTCCCCCTTTCCTTCTCCTCCTTCTCCCTCTCCTTCCTCTTCTCTTTCTCCTCCTCCTCCTCTTTCCTCTCCTTCTTCTTCCTCTTTTCCTCCTCCTTCCTTTCTTCCTCTTCTCTTTCTTCTCCTCCTTCCTTTTTCTCTTCTCCTCCTTCCTTTTCTCTTCTCATTCCTTCCTCTCCTTCTTCCTCCTTCCTCTTCTCCTCCTCCTCCTTCCCCTTCTCCTTTTCCTCCTTCCTCTCTTCCTTCCTCTTCCTTTCTCCTCTTCTTCTTCTCCTCCTCCTTCCTCGCCTTCTCCTTCTCCTTCTCCTCCTTCCTCTCCTCCTTCTTCTTCCTCCCCCTCTCCTCCTCCTCCTCCTTCCTCAGCAAGATGCTGACTCTGCAAACCGCTTAGAGGGGGCTGGAAAGCACTGTGAAACTGTATATAAGTGCCATTGCTATCAAGAATCTGCTAGCATCTTTTCTGACTAACTCATTTCATTAAAAGCCAGGAATGTACGTGAGCTGCATCAGATTCGCAGAGCGACTAAATTGCAGCTGGAGTGTGATGGAGGGGAAAAAGAGAGAAGGAAAGTGTTCGAGGCAAGTTACATCCTACACAGGCTACACATTGTGCTGTGTTCAAAGCCCCTGGGGTTGGCTGAGACCTTGTGAGTTGGCCTGAGGAGTTTTGCTCTATGCAGTTCAGCAATCTCTCGATCCCCTTCCCCTCTCTTCTCTCCCCGTAGTCCAATTTAAATCCTACCTTGGCCTAGAAACTCTACGCACCTGACAAGGTGAGCTGCTGAGGCTTATGAAAGATTCTGCCTTTTAATAAGGCTTGTTAGACAGGAAAAAGGAGCTACCTGAATCCTGATTTCTTTTTATTTATTTATTCAATTCATTATTTATTTTCTGGAACCAGAGATTCGATCGGCGTTTCTCTTACAATAAACAGAAACTCCGAGGGTCTAATTGGACAGGGACTTGACAATTCCAATGATGCAAATTCGATTGTTCTATTCTGGATATGACTCACTTGGGGGGGGGGGAGGAATTGCAATAAGAATTGTCATTCCAGGTTGTGTAATGGAAAACAATGTTGTAAACGCAGGTTGGTTTCCAATCTCACATTTCTCAGACAGCTGCTAGGCAAACATGTTTTTGTCTGCTTGACTGATGAATTCATGAATGAGCTCTCACTTCAGTGGCATCTATCTATCTATCTATCTATCTATCTATCTATCTATCTATCTATCTATCTATCTATCTATCTATCTCTATCTATCTATCTATCTATCTATCATCTATCTATCTCTCTCTCTCTATCAATATCTATCTATCTCTATCTATCTATCTATCTATCTATCTATCTATCTATCTCTATCTCTATCTACATCTATCTATCTATCTATCTATCTATCTATCTATCTATTTACCTATCTCTCTATCAATCTATCTATCTATCTCTATCTATCTATCTATCTATCTATCTATCTATCTATCTTCTATCTATCATCTATCCATCTATCTATCTATCTATCTATCTATCTCTATCTCTATCTACATCTATCTATCTATCTATCTATCTATCTATCTATCTATCTATCTATCTATCTATTTACCTATCTCTCTATCAATCTATCTATCTATCTCTATCTATCTATCTATCTATCTATCTTCTATCTAACTATCATCTATCCATCTATCTATCCATCTATCTATCTATCTATCTATCTATCTATCTATCTATCTATCTATCTATCTATCAATCTATCTCTATCTATCAATATCTATCTCTATCTATCTCTCTATATCTATCTATCTATCTATCTATCTATCAATCAATCTATCTCTATCAATATCTATCTCTATCTATCTCTCTATATCTATCTATCTATCTCTCTATCAATCAATCTATCAATCTATCTCTTTATCAATCTATCTATCTCTCTATCAATCTATCTCTATCTATCTCTCTATCTCTCTATCTCTCTATCTCTCTATCTCTCTATCAATCTATCAATCTATCAATCTATCAATCTATCAATCTATCAATCTATCAATCTATCAATCTATCAATCTATCAATCTACATCTATCTATCTATCTATCTATCTATCTATCTATCTATCTATCTATCTCTGTCTCTCTATCTCTCTATCTATCTATCAAACACCCATTATCTCTCTCACACTCTCTCACGCTCTTATCTGTCTGTCTACCTATCTACGTCTGTCTGTCTGTCTGTCTGTCTGTCTGTCTGTCTGTCTGTCTGTCTGTCTGTCTGTCCGTCTCTATCTATCTATCTATCTATCTATCTATCTATCTATCTATCTATCTATCTATCTATCTATCTATCACCTATCTATCATCTGTCTATCATCTATCTATCAGCTGTCTATCATGTAAAGATAAAAGTTCTCATCTCCGTTTCAAAGCCGAAGAGCCAGCGCTGTCCGAAGACATCTCCATTGTCATGTGACCAGCATGACTAAACATCAAAGTTGCATGGAACATTGTTTCCTTCCCACCAATGTTGGTCCCTATTTTTCTACTTGCATTTTTTACGTGCTTTCGAACTGCTCGGTTGGCAGAAGCTGGGACAAGTAACAAGAGCTCACTCCGTTATGTGGTGCTGGGGATTCGAACCGCCAAACTGCTGACATTTCTGATCAACAAACTCAACATCTTAGCCACTGAGACACTGCTTCCCTATTTATAATAGATTGCATTATATAAATAGATTGTGTTATAATGGATTGTATTATAAAAATAGATATAATATTTATGATAGATTGTTCACAATCTATTCACAAGGACTCTTATAGCTGCATAAGGAAATAACATTAAAAGAGGGGGGGGAAACATACAGGTAACGGCAGGATCACTGTATAAAAACACATGCTAAAACTCATATGTATCGCATTAAAAGTGGCTTTGAGTTTGATCGGTTATGGTTTAGAAGTTACACATCGTATCTAGACATCTTATAAAGGCAACAGATGTTCGTATTCCCAAGAGAATTCTTCCAACTTCGCTTTACATGTTAACGGCTAGCATTAAAAATAACACCTGCTAGACAAGGCACGTAACGATTGCTTTTCAGAATGTTTTTTTTGCTACTTCCATAACTCGTTGATAGACGGGATGGGAAAATTCAGCATTTGCAGGACAGATGCAAAGCCAAATCAGAGATCCGGCATACCGGTTTGTTCTATTTGAACCGAATAACAGAGTGGGAAGGGGCCTTGGAGGTCTTCTAGTCCAACCCCCCTCCTTGCTCAAGCAGGAGGCTCTGTGCCAGGTGGCGTCAAACTCGATTTAATTGAGGGCTGCATCAGGGTTGTGTTTTACCTCGGGGGGGGGGATTTGGAGGGGAGGGGCATTGCCAGCTCGATGTCACTCAAGTTGGGGGCACCCAAGGAGATGGTTGACATAGCAATAGCAGTTAGACTTATATACCACTTCATGGGGCTTTCAGCCCTCTCTAAGCGGTTTACAGAGTCAGCATATTGCCCCCAACAACAATCCAGGTCCTCATTTTACCCACCTTGGAAGGATGGAAGGCTGAGTCAACCCTGAGCCGGTGAGATTTGAAGAGCCGAACTGCAGAACTGCAGTCAGCTGAAGTAGCCTGCAGTGCTGCATTTAACCACTGCACCACCTCGGCTCAAGAAAGAAGAAAGAAAGAAAGAGAGAGAGAGAGAGAGAGAGAAAGAAAGAAAGAAAGAAAGAAAGAAAGAAAGAAAGAAAGAAAGAAATAGCAATAGCAGTTAGACTTATATACCGCTTCATAAGGCTTTCAGCCCTCTCTAAGCGGTTTACAGAGTCAGCATATCGCTCCCAACAACAATCCGGGTCCTCATTTTACCCACCTCGGAAGGATGGAAGGCTGAGTCAACCCTGAGCCGGTGAGATTTGAACCGCCGAACTGCAGAACTGCAGTCAGCTGAAGTAGCCTGCAGTGCTGCATTTAACCACTGCGCCACCTCGGCTCTAGACGTTGGAAAAGAAAAGAAAAACTCTTTCAAGAAAGCGGGCTGGTGTTCAACTCACCGCATGTTTTAATTGAGCAGAACTCCCAGGGGGTGTTTGGGTCTAGAGTGTAACACCATGGCCTCGGTTTACCATCCGGATTGCGGCAATAGTTGTCGTCAAAGCCTTTGTCGGGGTATCTGAGAACCACATCAACAAGCAGGTTAACAGGGACAGCTGTCAGGAGAAGACAAGCAGATGCAAGAGACATTCTCCCCCCAATGACTCCAACCCAGAGTAGATACATTCTTTCCCAATGATCCCCCAACCCAAATAGAAATAGATATATTCCCCCTCCACCAATGACCCCAACCCATAGAAGGTTCCAATTACGTGAGCTTCTGAATGACGAGGGAGACAGGACGTTTATGGCCACGGAAGAGATCCCTCAGCAGAAATCCTATCTTGACTGAAGACCTCTTTCGATAGGCTGTAGGCCAACTCAGGGCGAGGTCAACCTGCTAATTGGGTCATTTCTCCCCATTAGGGTCCCTCCTGACACAATACCCTTAATTGGCTTCCTTCTGCTTGCCCAATTAAGCGTGAGCAATGTAAACATTTCATGGGATGGCAGACTCTTCAAACAAAAGAGGTTCTTTCGTTCAACAGCCCCGGGTTCAAAAGCTATTTTCAACAAACCAGGGTCTATTTTTAGGAGCCAGTGGACTTGGAGGTCGTGCCCTCATTTCCAGTCACTGTAGGGAGCAAGTCAAGAAAAAATTAAATTTCCCTTTGCCTGCCTGTATCTTGTCAGGGTCAATTTCTTTTTTTTTGCTCCCTGGTTCTAATTACTCTCAATTCCCTTTTTCCTACTCAAGGAACTCAAGAGGTAGTAGACTTACAAGACAACGGTAAGCTTCTTGTATGAATAGCTTCCCATTATTCATTTAGAAATCCTTGTTTGTTGGTTTTTAAATTTATTATTGCTAAGTCTCCTGGCAGGGGAAGGTTAGATTAAATCCAAAGGAAGACACAACACAACTATCTTTGACTGGAGGGCTTTAAGGATTTCTACAGATGTGGCCCTCCAAGGAAGATTAAAACCTAACTTGGCATTGACAATTTTCTTTTTATGTTCAAGGGTCTCTATTGGAAACCTACGGTATTTGAACCCTGAAGAATTCTGTTCCTTTTAAGAGATGAGGCTCGGCATAATTATTTTTCCTTGTAACTAAACCAGAGCTTCCTCTGTTTGGAATTCTGTAGGTCTTATTATGGGAGGTCTTCCATCCTGGAAGTTTCTAAGAGATTCGATAGCCATTTGTCTGGAATTGTATAGGGTCTCCTGCATGAGCAACGGATTGGACTAGAAGACCTCCAAGGTCCCTTCCAAATCTGTTATTCTGTGTCCCATTCCTGCCTTGGGTAGGGGGTTGACTAGAAGACCTCCAAGGTCCCTTCCACCTCTGTTATTCTGTGTCCCATTCCTGCCTTGGGTAGCGGGTTGACTAGAAGATCTCCAAGGTCCCTTCCAGCCCTGTGACTCTATGATTCTTTTCTCCGAGAACAAGGAAGCAAGCGAAGCAGCTGTTTTAATCCTAATCTACAAATCCCAGTGACATCACCAGTCGATTTAAGAAGGCCCCATGGCAACACACCAACCAGCTCTGTCCTTGGTGATGTTTCTCTTCTCAATCTCTTCCCACAGATTATTCTTCCTTAATCTAATCCGGCAAATTCTACTTATCGACTTTGCAGTTCGGCAGCAAAGCTTTCATAGGAGGTGGGTGCTTTAAAAAAAAAAAAAAACAGTCTGCTAAAAGTCATCTCTGCTCAGCCACTGGGGCGGAGGGCAAACAATTCTTTGCCCTAGCAATAGCAATAGCATAGACTTATATACCGCTTCATAGGGCTTTCAGCCCTCTCTAAGCAGTTTACAGAGTCAGCATATCACCCCCAACAACAATCTGGGTCCTCATTTCACCCACCTCGGAAGGATGGAAGGCTGAGTCAACCCTGAGCCGGTGAGGTTTGAACAGCCGAACTGCGGAACTGCAGTCAGCTGAAGTAGCCTGCAGTGCTGCACTCTAACCACTATGCCACCTCGGCCCTGAGGGGTCCTTGGTGCCCTCTGAGCATAGTTGATTTCTTGCAGATGTTTCATTACTCAAACACTAGTAAGTACCAGAGATGTTGAGGGTGCTGGCATTGATTATGCTGCCTAGTTGGCTAATGAGACATCTGCAAGAAAACAACTATTCTCAGAGAGCATTGAGGACCCTACAGTCCGCCTCTTCCTCCCTTCTAGCACTGATGATGTTACTTAGTTGGGTAATGAAACGTCTGCAAGAAAACCACCAAGCTCAGAGGGCAACCAAGGACCCTACAGTCCTCCTCCTGCTCTCCCTCCTCCTCCCTGCCTTTTCTCCTGCCCTTCCTCCTCCTCATCTTCCCCCCTTCTATTCCTTCCTCCTCCTATCCACAGCCCCACTCCCCTTCTAGAACTGATGATGCTACCTAGATGGGTCATGAAATATCCGCAAGAAAACATCCACGTTCAGAGAGTAGCAAAGACACCACAGTCCTCCTCCTCCTCCTTCTATCTCCTTCTCTTCCTCCTTCCTGTTCTCCTCCTCCTCTCCACAAACCCCACTCCCTTTCTAGAATTGATGACATGACCTAGATGGGTCATGAAACATCAGCAAGTAAACATCTAAGCTCAGAGAGCACCGAGGACATTGCAGTCATTGTCGTCATGATGATGCTACCTAGATGGGTCATGAGATATCTGCAAGAAAACATCCAAGTTCAGAGAGTAGCAAAGACACCACAGTCCTCCTCTTCCTTCCCCCCTTCTATCTCTTCTTCTTCCTCCTCTTCCTCCTCCTCTCCACAAAACCCACTCCCCTTCTAGAACTGACGTTACCTAGAAGGCTCACGAAACATCTGCAAGAAAACATCCAAGCTCAGAAAGACACCACAGTCCTCCTCCTCCTCCTCTTCCTCCTTTGTCTGGAATTGTTCTCCTCCTCTTCTCCACAAACCCCACTCCCCTTCTAGAACTGATGACATGACCTAGATGGGTCATGAAACGTCGGCAAAAAAATATCTAAGAGCACCGAGGACACATTGCAGTCATTCTCCTCCTCCTTCCCCCTTCTATCTCTTCTTCCTCCTTCTCTTTCTCCTCCTCCTCCTCTCCACAAACCCCACTCCCCTTCTAGAAATGACAACGTTACCTAGATGGGTCATGAAACATCTGCAAGAAAACATAGCAATAGCAGTAATAGCAATAGCAGTTAGACTTATATACTGCTTCATAGGGCTTTTCAGCCCTCTCTAAGCGGTTTACAGAGTCAGCATATCGCCCCCCACAGTCTGGGTCCTCATTTCACCCACCTCGGAAGGATGGAAGGCTGAGTCAACCTTGAGCCGGTGAGATTTGAACCGCCGAACTGCAGCTAACAGTCAGCTGAAGTGGCCTGGAGTACTGCACCCTAACCACTGCGCCACCTCGGCTCTTTTATCCAAGTTCAAGAGAGTGGCATCCAAGTTCAGAGAGTGGCAAAGACACCACAGTCCTCCTCCTTCTCTTCCACCTTCCTGTTCTCCTCCTCCTCTCCACAAACCCCACTCCCCTTCTAGAATTGATGACATGACCTAGATGGGTGATGAAACATCTGCAAGAAAACCTCCAAGCTCAGAGAGCACCAAGGACCCCACAGTCCTCCTCCCTCTCCCTTCTAGCACTGATGATGTTACCTAGTTGGGTCATGAAGCATCTGCAAGAAAACCTCCAAGCTCAGAGAGCACCAAGGAGCCCTCACCTCTGCTCTTCCCACACTATCCCTTGCTCTGACTTTGGCGTTCAGGGAACATAGACCGTGGAACTTAACCATTCATTAATACCCATCCTGCTTTTGAAGTAGACGGGAGAAAGGATGAATAAAAAATTAAATACAGATTATCCCATTTGGCCAGAACCTCTTGTAACTTTCATAAGCCGAGAACCCAACATTTGACAAGATGAAAGTTGAGGCATTTCTACAGAGATTTATATGGAAAGTTAAGATCGTTAATAACGAGGGTTATTTCCGTATCTCAGATAAAGGGCTTCTGTCAAGCTATTTTTAAGATATCTCCTTCCTGAACCTGTCTATGAACACTCTTCTTTCCCTTTATTTTATTAAAATCCCAGCTACCCGAATAATAATTTGCCTTCCTGCTTTTAATGAGGCGCTTCGCGGGTGCCAGCTTAAAAGAGATGTCTTTCTGGTGTATAATTAATAGGAAGTGAAAATCTTTTAAGATGGAGATACAGGAGAGGCCCCAGTCAAATTCTCTAAGAGAAAATGGCACCGAGGGAAATTCAGCACAGGGTGGAGTTCCTAGACTTTATGAGATGAGATTAATCGGTCCACCGACAAATGCGCGCTCGACAACAGCGCGGCGACAAAAGCGCGGCGAGAAAACAGTGAGGACGAAATCGCGCCCACAGAAGCGCGCCGATAAATGTGTGCCGACGAAAGCGCGCCATCAACAAACAACGCGAAAACAATGTAATAGCCTAACCCTTACCTTAACCCTAACCCTAACCCTAACCCTAACCCTAACCCTAACCCTAACCCTAACCCTAACCCTAAACCTAACCCTAACCCTAACCCTAACCCTAACCCTAAGCCTAAGCCTAACCCTAACCCTAACCCTAACCCTAAGCCTAAGCCTAAGCCTAACCCTAAGCCTAAGCCTAAGCCTAACCCTAACCCTAAGCCTAAGCCTAAGCCTAACCCTAACCCTAACCCTAACCCTAACCCTTACCCTTACCCTAACCCTAACCATAACCCTAACCCTAACCCTAACCCTTACCTTAACCCTAATCGCGCTTTCGTCGGCGCGCATTTATCGGCGCGCTTCTGTGGGCGTGATTTCATCCTCACTGTTTTCTCGCTGCGGTTTTGTCGGCGTGCTTTTGTTGAGCGCGCATTTGACGGGTCACGGATTAGTCAATTAATAAAATAACTATAAGGGACGATCACCAGCTTGGGCTCATCTTTGATGGAGGGAAAGGTATGCATTGATTTTATTTTATTTATTAAGTCTGTCACTCACGTACAAGACAAGAGGAATAAGAATAAACACGAATAAGAGCAGAGGAAATGGGGACAATTAAACGGGGACAGTAGGACAGGGATGATCGGCGTGCTGGTGCACTGATACAGCCCCCCCCCCTTTTTTATGGACCTCTTAGGAATGAGGTGAGGTCCACGGTGCAGAGTTCGAGATTGAAGCTGTGTGGTGGGTTTGAGGAGGTAACAACAGAGTAAAGTAGAGCATTCCAGGCACTGAGTTCTCAGTGGCTGAAGTCGGATTTTCTGCAACGGAGTTTGGAGTGGTTGACCTTGAGTTTGTATCTATTGTGTGCCCGTGTGTCATCGCAGTTGAAGCTGAAGAAGTCGTTGACAGGTAAGACATCGTAGAAGATAACACACATCTTAGACTGTGTTTGATAAAAAGTTATACCGTGTACGGGCTCTGGGAAGTCGGGAGGGGGGAAGGGAGGTGGGGTCATAGGGGGGAGGAGGGGAGGGGGGAAATATAGTATGTGCCAGATTTTAAAGTAACATGATTGCACTTGTATACTGTTGCTTTTTTAATTTTAGTATAAAAATAAGAAGCTGAATATATCGATAGATAGTAGAAATACACCGAAGCGAGGAGCAGAGGGAAAGAAGAGGGAGGGGTAGAGAGGGTGGGAGAGAGGATCGGAAGGAGGGTGAGATGGAAGGGAGGGGGAGAAAGGAGTGACAGAGGGGGAGGGGAAGTAGGAGAGGGGAATGTTGGAGGGGAGAAAGGAAAGTTGGAGGGGGGAGTAAGAAAGGGTGTATGGAGGGTTGAAGTGGTATATTGGTTTTGTATTTTGGGGAGTACAAGGATGGCTGTGTTTATTGCCTAATGTTATATAGCCCCAATCATGCACAGTATATATGTGACTGTAAGAAATGAAAAAATGAAAATAAAACATTTGAAAAAAAAAAAGACATCGTAGAAGATAATTTTGTGTACTACGCTCAGGTTGGATCGAAGGCGGCGTAGTTCCAGGTTGTCCAAGCGCCCAAAATTTCGAGCATGGTGGTATAAAATATTCTGTTGTGAGCAGAGGAGTGGAGGACTCTTCTCGTGAAATACCTCTGGACTCGCTCGATTGTGTTAACGGCCGATTTCCCCTTTTTTTTAATTCTTCACTTGGAAGAATCCACTTGGGGAATGGCAACAGCCTGCGGAGCTACACCGGGAGTCCTCAACTTACAACAGTTGACTTAGCAACCTTTCAAAGTTACAACGGCACTGAAGGAGGTGACTATTTTTCACACTTACAACCATGGTAGCATTCCCACAGCCTCGCCTGATTTACATTCAGATCTTTTGCAATTAACTCACACTTGTGACATTCGCACAGTGCCGTCAGAAAAGTCGTAAAATGGGACAGAATTCACTGGGCAAATTTCTCACTTAGAGACATAATTTTGGGGCTCGGTTGTGGTCGTAAGGTGAGGACGGCCTGGATTAACGTAGGTGAGCTTGTATAATAGTGAATTTCATCATTTCATTTCATAATAAATGAAAAGGATAAAGAGGAACACGTCCTCATCTTTGCTCCCTGGTCCTCCGTTGCTTTCCTTTCCCTAAAATGCCTCGGTGTTATCGGTGCAAAAACCAAACATTTACAGATGTATAAAAATGGGGAAGGAATTAGCACGCTTACTTCTCTGGACGGAAAGGATGTCTATGTGGTCTCTGGAGGTCCCAACGTTGACATTCTTTGCCAGTTTCCGTGTGATCCATTGGCCCCCTGTAGCCTTCCCCATTGCATGTCATGCACTCAACTGAAAGGCAGAAAACACGACAATCTCACTAAGGTGATTGGGAAGGGGAGGGAAGGAGGGGGAGGAGAGAGGAAAGGAGAGGAGGGGAAAGGAAAATAAGGGAAGGGAAGGAAATGAGAAGGGAAGGGAAGGGGGGAGGGGGAGAAGAGAGGAGAGGAAAGGGGAAGGGCAGGGAGGAAAGGAAAGGAAAAGAAGGGAAGGGAAGGGAAGGGAATGAGAAAAGAAGGGAAGGGGAGGGAAAGAGGGGGAGGAGAGAGGAGAGGAGAGGAAGAAAAGGAAAATAAGGGAAGGGAATGAGAAAAGAAGGGGAGGGAAAGAGGGGGAGAAGAGAGGAGAGGAAAGGAGGGGAAAGGAAAATAAGGGAAGGGAAGAAAATGAGAAGGGAAGGGAAAGGGAGGGAAAGAGGGGGAGGAGAGAGGAGAGGAAGGGAAAGGAAAATAAGGGAAGGGAAGAAAATGGGAAGGGAAGGGAAGGGAAAGAGGGGGAGGAGAGAGGAAAGGAAAGGAAGGAAAGGAAAATAAGGGAAGGGAATGAGAAAAGAAGGGAAGGGGAGGGAAAGAGGGGGAGGAGAGAGGAGAGGAAAGAAAGGAAAATAAGGGAAGGGAAGGAAATGAGAACAGAAAGGAAGGGAAGGAGGGGGAGGAGAGAGGAGAGGAAAGGGGAAGGGCAGGGAGGAAAGGAAAGGAAAAGAAGGGAAGGAAATGAGAAAAGAAGGGAAGGAAAGGAAGAGAGAAAGGAAAGGAGAGGAAAGGAAGGAAAGGAAAAGAAGGGAAGGAAATAAGAAGGGAAGGGAAGGAGGGGGAGGAGAGAGGAGAGGAGAGGAAAGGAAAGGAAGGAAAGGAAAATAAAAGAAGGGAAAGAAATGAGAAGGGAAGGAGGGGGAGGAGAGAGGAGAGGAAAGGGGAAGGGCAGGGAGGAAAGGAAAAGAAGGGAAGGAAATGAGAAAAGAAGGGAAGGAAAGGAAAGGAAGGGAGAAAGGAAAGGAGAGGAAAGGAAAGGAAGGAAAGGAAAAGAAGGGAAGGAAATGAGAAGGGAAGGGAAGGAGGGGGAGGAGAGAGGAGAGGAAAATGGGAAGGGCAGGGAGGAAAGGAAAAGAAGGGAAGGATATGAGAAAAGAAGGGAAGGAAAGGAAAGGAAGGGAGAAAGGAAAGGAGAGGAAAGGAAGGAAAGGAAAAGAAGGGAAGGGAAGGAGGGAGAGGAAAGTGGAGAGGAAAGGGGAAGGGAAAGGAAGGGTGAAGGAAGGGAAAGGAAAGGAAGGGAAGGGAAAAGGGGAAGGGCAGGGAGGAAAGGAAGGAAATGAGAAAAGAAGGGAAGGGGAGGAAATGAGAAAAGAAGGAGGGAAGGAAAGGAAAGGAAATGAGAAAGTAAAGGAAGGGAAGGGAAAGGAAAGGAAGGGAAAGGAAAGAAAGGGAAAGGAAGGGAAGGGAAGGAGGGAGAGGAGAGAGGAGAGGAGAGGAAAGGGGAAGGGAAAGGAAGGGTGAAGGAAGGGAAAGGAAAGGAAGGGAAGGGAAGGGAGAATAAGGGAAAGGAAGGAAATGATAAAAGAAGGGAAGGAAAGGAAGGAAATGAGAAAAGAAGGAGGGAAGGAAAGGAAAGGAAATGAGAAAGGAAGGGAAGGGAAGGGAAAGGAAAGAAAAGGAAAGGAAGGGAAGGAAATGAGAAAGGAAAGGAAGGAAATGAGAAAAGAAGGAGGGAAGGGAAGGAAAGGAAATGAGAAAGGAAAGGAAGGGAAGGGAGGTAGTTTTAAATATATATTAGAAAAGAGCTCCCAATTTTGAATATCAGCCCAGCTGCTCCAAAATAGCATCGCCCTATTATCTCCATATTTTCGGTGAGTTCTTGCTCCTCTTTTACTTACAAGGGAGAAGCAAAACAAACACCACAGGTGGGTTCTTGATATTTCAGGTAAACCTATTATTCAACTCTACAAAGTCATTTTTTTTTTAAAAGAATCCCAAAAGGATAACGGGGTGTGTAGAGATGCAGGAAAGAAAACCCCAAAGCGGAATGGGAGGAGTAACCACTGACCTAATGTTCGTGAACCCCCCCACCCCCACCCAGCAGCCTCTGCCCATGTTTTCCCCCCCCCTTCCTAGTCGTCAGCTTGACCTGAGTTCAGGTGATACCTCAAATCCCAACCGCCTGAGCCTTACCTTCCGAGCACAGAGGGATCTTGCAGACCTCGTGCCGCGTTCCCGGATCGCTTGTGAAACACCAGGGCCCCCCTTCCTCTCCGCGTGGATTCCGGCAGTAGTTCCTCTGAAGATCTTTACCTCGATAGCTCGAAGGTAAAAAGCTAGTTTTAAAATAACAATCATTACGGTATAAGAGCATGCGCAGAGGGTCTCTGAACCTTCCCAACTTCGTGAATTAAATGGTCTGACTGGGGGGGGGCTTCCTTGCCCCGTATAGTTTACATCAGTGGTAGTCAACCTGGTCCGTACCACCCACTAGCGGGCGTCCCAGCTTTCGTGGTGGGCGGTAGGGGTTTGCTGTAACTCTGATTTATACATTTTATAAAGTAAAGTTACTTCCCTACTTCATAAATCACCATTACCGTGGAACCGGTGGGCGGTTAGAAAATTTTACTATATATTTACTAATATAAAAAGGTTGACTGCCCCTGGTTTACATAAATAACTTTCATTCTCAGACTTTTTCTTGGGAGCGCACTGGCCCACATTAAAAATGAAATCCCCATGTCCTGCTCTCGAGAGAAAAGTAGCAATAGCAATAGCAATAGCAGTTAGACTTATATACCGCTTCATAGGGCTTTCAGCCCTCTCTAAGCGGTTTACAGAGTCAGCATATTGCCCCCACAGTCCGGGTCCTCATTTCACCCACCTCGGAAGGATGGAAGGCTGAGTCAACCTTGAGCCGGTGAGATTTGAACCGCCGAACTGCAGATAGCAGTCAGCTGAAGTGGCCTGCAGTACTGCATTCTAACCACTGCGCCATCTCGGCTCTATGTGTTTGGGTAGATAAGTATATATCTACCCAAACACATACACAACACACACATACACCCATGCTATCTACATACATAAATATATACCTTCACCCATATCTCTAAGTCATCATCTTCTTTGAATGGCCCAATAATACATAGCAGGCTGGAGACTGGGCAATTGAATGGAGCCACCATAGAGTCTCCTCCTAGCGCGGCATCCTTTTTCCTCTACCTGTCCTAACCGAAAGCCCTATCAATTGTGAAGCTGACTAGCGACAGGGAGCCGCAGCAGGGAGATGAAAGAGCCACATGCAGCTCCGGAGCCGCAGGTTGCTGACCCCTGGTTTAAGTCAAGGACTGACACGTGCTGGTCAGCTCCTCAAAGCGAGAAGGTTTCTATCCAGGGGTGGGTTCCTGCCAGTTCCAACCTCTTCTACAGAAGAGGTTCCACAAATCTACAGTGCCGTTTAGAACCGGTTCCAGCTCCCTCCCCCCTGCCCATCCACACATCATCAAGATGAAGAGCAAGAGCAGGAATTCTGGAAGTCCACAAATCTTGAAGCTGTCAAGTTTGAACACCCATGGGGTTTTTTTCCTAAAGGGTTGGGGGTGCAAGGGTCTTGTAACTTGACAGCTTTAAGACTTGTGTGCTTCAAATGCCAGAGTTTCTGAGCCAACATGATTGGAGGAGAAATTCTGGGAGTTGAAGTCCACAAATCTTAAAGCTGTCAAGTTTGAACACCCATGGGTTTTTTTTTTCCTAAAGGGTTAGGGTTGCGAGGGTCTTGTAACTTGACAGCTTTAAGACTTGCACACTTCAGTGCCAGAGTTCCTGAGCCAACATGACTGGAGGAGGGATTCTGGGAGTTGAAGTCCACAAGTCTTAAATCTGTTAAGTTTGAACACTCCTGGAGTTTTTTTTCCCTAAAGGGTTAGGGTTGCGAGGGTCTTGTAACTTGACAGCTTTAAGACTTGTGTGCTTCAAATGCCAGAGTTTCTGAGCCAACATTTTGCTTGCTAAGCAAGAGCATTGTTAAGTGAGTTTCACCACATTTTACAAGTTGGCCATGCCCACCCAGTCACATGGCTGGCAAGCCACTCCCACTCAGTCACATGGC
This sequence comes from Thamnophis sirtalis, assembly GCF_051295495.1. Taxonomy (NCBI): domain Eukaryota; kingdom Metazoa; phylum Chordata; class Lepidosauria; order Squamata; family Natricidae; genus Thamnophis; species Thamnophis sirtalis. The sequence goes on from NW_028261389.1 coordinate 78,915,656, forward strand.
TGGCAAGCCACTCCCACAAAGCAGGCCACACCTACAGAAGAGGTTCTAAAAAAATTTGAAACCCACCACTGTTTCTATCACACCCCCAACACATCCCCTAGAGGAGTCCAAAAAGGGAAGAAGAGGGCAGCCCCCCCAGCAATTACCCTTTGACCTTTCTCCAGCCCTCCTTGCTGTAGAGATCTAGGATCATATTCCATGGATCTGGCTACCGTCGTTGTTGTTGGAAAAGGAAGGCAGGGTTGATCCCACCAATCTTACCTGTGTTCGTGAGGGATGGTCGAATTCCAGGCTTGGCATTCAATCCCGCTTTTGGTGACCGATATGTTTCCCTTGTACGTCGCTCCTTTCCCAATGATGCAATTTCGAACATAGTCTGTGAGAATCAACGAAAGAAAGGCAAGAAGAAGGTGAACGTTTTCTGAAGAGCGGGTATACAACGCTAGCAGGAGACGGAGGCCTTGAAATGTCTGTTTCAATCAATTTCTGATGATGTTACCTACTTGGGTCGTGAAACGCTTGCAAGAAAATAAACAAGCTTAGAGAGCACGAAAGACGCTGCAGTCCTCCTCCTCTCTCCTCACTTTCTCTTCTTCCTCTTCCTCCCCTCTTCTCTTTACTCTTCCCCTTCCTCTCCTCCCCTTCTCTTCTTCCTCTTCCTCCCCTCTTCTCCTTACTCTTCCCCTTCCTCTCCTCCCCTTCTCTTCTTCCTCTTCCTCCCCTCTTCTCTTTACTCTTCCCCTTCCTCTCCTCCCCTTCTCTTCTTCCTCTTCCTCCCCTCTTCTCCTTACTCTTCCCCTTCCTCTCCTCCCCTTCTCTTCTTCCTCTTCCTCCCCTCTTCTCTTTACTCTTCCCCTTCCTCTCCTCCCCTTCTCTTCTTCCTCTTCCTCCCCTCTTCTCCTTACTCTTCCCCTTCCTCTCCTCCCCTTCTCTTCTTTCTCTTCCTCCCCTCTTCTCTTTACTCTTCCCCTTCCTCTCCTCCCCTTCTCTTCTTCCTCTTCCTCCCCTCTTCTCCTTACTCTTCCCCTTCCTCTCCACCCCTTCTCTTCTTCCTCTTCCTCCGCTCTTCTCTTTACTCTTCCCCTACCTCTCCTCCCCTTCTCTTCTTCCTCTTCCTCCCCTCTTCTCTTTACTCTTCCCCCTCCTCTCCTCTTCTTCTTCCTCCCCTCCCCTCTCCTCTCTCCTCCTCTTCTGTTCTCTCTTCTCCTCCCCTCTTCTCCTTACTCTCTCCCTCTTCTTTCTCTTTCTCCTCCTCCCCTCTTCTCCCCTTATTCTTCCCCTCCTCTCCTCCCCTCTCCTCTCTCCTCCTTTTCCTCCTCCTCTTCTCTGTCCTTTCGCCTCTTCCTCCTACTCTCTCTTCTCTCTTCCTCCTCTTCCTTTTCTTCCTCCTCCCTCTCCTCTCCTTCTCCCCTCTTCTCCTAACTCTTCTTCAGGGGTGAAATCCTCCTGGTTCCGCCCAGTTCAGTCAAACCAATTGTCCTTGATTCTGCGAACTGGTAGTTAAAAAACAAAAGTTTCTGAGGATCACGGGCCTCAGCTGTGAGGTGCACTATTGTCAGAAGCTTCTCCACCCCCACCCCAGCTTTTTAAAGCATTTCCCCCCTGCTGGTTCACCCAAACCAGCAGCGGAAAAAAAATACTTTAAAAGTGAAAAAAAGTTGACCATGCCCACCCAGTCACATGACCCTCCCCACCAAGCCACGCCCACAGAACTGGTTGGGAAAAACATTAGATTTCACCACTGCTCTTCCCCTTCCTCTCCCACTCCTCCTCTCTTTTCTTCTCCCCCACTTCTCTTCTTCCTCTTCGTCCTCCTCTCCTCTCTACTCCCCCTCCTCCTCTCTTCTCTCCTCCCCCTCTTCTCTTCTTCCTCTTCTTCCTCCTCTCCTCTCCTCTCTACTCCCCCTCATCCTCTCCTCTCTTCCCCCTCTTCTCTTCTTCCTCCTCTCCTCTCTACTCCCCCTCCTCCTCTCTTCTCTCCTCCTTCTCTTCTTCTTCCTCCTCTCCTCTCTATTCCTCCCTCCTCCTCCCATTGAAGATGTCACCAAGGTGGGTAAGGAAACACCTGCAAGAAAACCACCAAGCTTAGAGAGCACCAAGGACCCCACCGTTCAACCCTGAGCAACCAATACTCTCTCCCAATGGTGGAATGAAATAAGCTTCAGGAGCAACAAGGAAGACCCTCATCCCCTTCCACCTTATCCATTAGCCACAGTCCCACCTGCTCTGCACAATCACATGGAACACTTGTCCAACAACCACAAAATTGTCTTGGCTCTGTGGCACTGACCTTTCTTTTCATAGAGAATAAAGGCGTTGTCATGTTTCTTCCTGACTCCGTTTTCCAGGCTAGTAAAAGATAACCAATGGCAACGTTTGGCTGCTTTGTCAAATGCGAAAGCCCTGGAGAGAAAGTGAAAGACATTGCAGAGTTAACTTCTACCAGGATATACGGCTTCCATTAGTACCATAAGTAGAAGGCCCGAAATCTCAGAGTCTAGATAAAAAATGTTTTAACTTCACGTAAATAATTCTTCTTCTTCTTCTTCTTCTTCTTCTTCTTCTTCTTCTTCTTCTTCTTCTTCTTCTTCTTCTTCTTCTTCTTCTTCTTCTTCTTTCTTCTTCTTCTTCTTCTTCTTCTTCTTCTTCTTCTTCTTCCTTATTCCCCTTCTCCTCCTCCTCCTTCTCCTCCTTCTCTTCTTCCCTTCATCTTCTCTTCCTACCCCTCCTCTCTTCTTCCACTTTTCTCCTCCTCTTTCCTCATCTTCCTCTTCTTCTTCTTCACCTCCTCCTCCTCTTCTTATTTTTCTTCTCCTCCTCCTCCTCCCCTGCTCCTGTTTCTTATTCCCCTTCTCCTCCTCCTCCTTCTCTTCTTCTCTTCATCCCTTCATCTTCTCTTCTCTTCCTACCCCTCCTCTCTTCTTCCACTTTTCTCCTCCTCTTCCCCATCTTCTTCTTCTTCGTCTTCTTCTTCTTCCCCTCCTCCTCTTCTTATTTTTCTCCTCCTCCTCTCTTCTCTTCTTCCCTTCATCTTCTCTTCCTATCCCTCCTCTCTTCTTCCACTTTTCTCCTCCTCCTTCCCCATCTTCTTCTTCTTCTTCCCCTCCTCCTCTTCCTCTTCTTATTTTTCTTCTCTTCCTCCTCCTCCCTGCTCCTGTTTCTTATTCCCTTTCTCCTCCTCCTTCTCCTCCTCTTCTTCTCTTCTTCCCTTCATCTTCTCTTCCTACTCCTCCTCTCTTCTTCCACTTTTCTCCTCCTCTTTCCCCATCTTCCTCTTCTTCTTCTTCCCTTCCTCCTTCCCCTCCTCCTCCTCCTCTTCTTCTTCTTCCCTTCGTCTTCTCTTCCTCCTCCTCTTTTCTTCTTCCACTTTTCTTTTCTCCTCCTCTTCCTCCTTCTTCCTTCTTCAACTTCTTCTCTCCTCCTCTTCCTCCTTTCTCCCTTATCCCCCCTTCTCCCTCTTCTTCCTCTTGACTGAAGAAGACTAGCATTTTCATTGAAAGTCAACTTTGGTACAGGCAAAGTTACCAGGCCAATAAGATTCTGCTACATTCAAAATATCTGGGGGGGGTGGGGGTGGTGTTACAGTAGGCCAAAAGGCTTCAGATCCATCACAGCTTTGCTCAGCTGATGATAGCTGGTCGGAAGCTTTCTTTCTTTGAATAAAAGATGTTGCACCTAATAGACTGAGAAAACACAACTGGAAGAATGTAAACAAGCATTTCACATGTGGGCTTCCCTCCAGCTGGAAGGACTGTGCTGATGAGAGTATAATTTATGAGCCGGGGAGGTCCTGGTGATTTATCATTGGGAGTTTTGAGTCCAATTTCAAAACTGATTACACGGAAAGGAAATGGGGTTTTTTTTTTAAAAAAAAACAACCTAAATTCTGCAAAGGAGTAAGCTGTGTGGGAGTAGAGAATGTTACCAATAACTGATCCTTATTATCCTCTACTTCTTCTGAGTCTCAAGCAATTAAGTATCAGTTACATCACAAACAACTTCTAGATGGAGCCCAGAATGTGTCATACCCAAGAAGAAAGTTGGAAAGTCTCAAGCTTTTCATCCACCCCCTCATGAAGTCAATTCTACAAGCAGAGAATATTTGTTACTTCCATTGGAATTTTTTTTTCCAGAACCAAGCGATAGGCTTCCTTTTCATTTTTTTTTAACCATGAAATGCTGGAAAAACCCAATGCTCCATGCAAGGGAAGACACATCGCTCTATGAAAGGGATGGCAAACCTTTTCGGCACTGTGCCCAAAGCCGAATGTGCATGCAGGCACACACACACCGGAGCACTGGAAAGCCAGTCCAGATGCCTGTTTTTTGGCTGGTTTTCGGGCTGTTTTCAGGCCATTTTTCAGGCTGTTTTTAGCCTGAAAATGGACCAAAAAACAGCCTAAAAATGACCCAGAAAATTGCCTGAAAATGGTATGTGCACACCAGAAACTAGAAGAGCAAATTGCACACATACCCATCGAGAGGACTTTGCGTGCTACCTCTGGCATGTGTGTCATAGGTTCGCCATCACGGCTCTTGAAAATTCAACCTCTACAACATTAAATCGTCATCCTCATCTTCTTTTAACGACCCCCCATAATCCCTTGCGGGGTGGAGCCTAGGCAACTGAATGGAGCTAGCATAGTGTTTACTGGCCGGATGCCTTCCTGTCACCAATGAGGAGTTTTGTTTCAGCAGATGTATATATATTCTCAGAGTGCCCAGAGGGAGAAATAGTATCTGCCTCTACCTAGGATTGAACTCACAGCCTCCTGATTGTGAGGAGAGAGCTCTAGAGGTTTAGAGGTTTTATTCAACTTGTATGCCGCCCTATTCCCGAGGGACTCAGGGCGGCTAACAAAACCAAGGGGAAGGGGGACAATACAAAAGGGAAGGCAACAAAAACAAACAACAATACGAAAACAATTTAAAAGGTCTCAACAAGCACACCAGTTCGAGTGGGGATGGAACTCAGCAGCCCCAGGCCTGCTGGAACAGCCAGGTCTTAACGGCTTTACGGAAAGCCTGAAGGGTGGCGAGGGTCCGAATCTCCTCTCTAAGCGGTTTACAGAGTCAGCATATCACCCCCAACAACAATCCGGGTCCTCATTTTACCCACCTCGGAAGGATGGAAGGCTGAGTCAACCTTGAGCCGGTGAGATTTGAACAGCCGAACTGCAGAACTGCAGTCAGCTGAAGTAGCAATAGCAATAGCAGTAGACTTATATACTGCTTCATAGGGCTTTCAGCCCTCTCTAAGCGGTTTACAGAGAGTCAGCATATTGCCCCCAACAATCTGGGTCCTCATTTTACCCACCTCGGAAGGATGGAAGGCTGAGTCAACCCTGAGCCGGTGAGATTTGAACCGCTGAACTGCTGATCTAGCAGTAGCCTGCAGTGCTGCATTTAACCACTGTGCCACCTCGGCTCTAATCATCTAACCCCGAAAAGTAGAACCATTAGACGCCCAAAAAGCGCAACCTTCCTTACCTGCACGTGAATAAAAGTCCTTTACTTCGGCTGCATCTCTTGGCGCACTGTTCCGTCGTGTTGAGCAGCTTCGTTTTCACTTTCAGCGCCTTGTCTATCCTGACTAATGAGGTATCCGCTGTTTTCCGGTAGTCATGGAGGGGGTTTCTCTTCCCTTTGTTTTCTGCAGAAGGAAGCCACAAACACAGCCGTCCATCGCGCCGTTCCAAGAAAGTCAACGCAATGCGCCCCGGCCACCTGCACATGACCAACCCCCACACACACATATACGCGCGGAAACCCCTGCACAGGGAGGGGAGGTTTCGTCCTCCCCAGGCTCCAGAGGATTTCCTCGAACCTCTGGGAGGGCAAAAATGGTGCCCCCCCGCCCCTCTGAAGGCCCTTGGGGAGCCAGAAATAGATCATTGCCGAACTTCCAGTAGGCCCATTGGACCCATTTTTCGCGCTCCCCAGTTTCCGGAGACTTTCCTGAAGCCTGGGGAGAGCGAAAACGGCCTCTCTTGGCCATCCAGAAGGCCGAAAATCAGCTGGCCAGCACGCACGTTGCTTGCCATAGGTTTGCATTCTATATTCTATATTCTATATTCTATATTCTATATTCTATATTCTATATTCTATATTCTATATTCTATATTCTATATTCTATATTCTATATTCTATATTCTATATTCTATATTCTATATTCTATATTCTATATTCTATATTCTATATTCTATATTCTATATTCTATATTCTATTATATTCCATTTGTATTCTGTATTCTGTATTCTGTATTCTGTATTCTGTATTCTGTATTCTGTATTCTATTCTATTCCACTCTTATTTTATATTCTGTATTCTATATTCTGTTCTGTATTCTCTGTTTTGTGTTCTGTGTTCAGTGTTCTGTTCTATATTCTGTATTCTATGTTCTATGTTCTATATTCCATATTCTATTCTATTCCACTCTTATTCTGCATTCTATGTTCTATATTCTATATTCTATTCTATTCAACTCTTATTCTATATTCTATGTTCTATATTCCATTCCATTCTATTCTATTCCATTTGTATTCTACATTCTGTATTCTATATTCTATTCCTCTCTTATTCTGTATTCTATATTCTATTCTACTTTTATTCTATATTCTGTATTCTATATTCTGTATTCTATATTCTGTGTTCTGTTTTGTGTTCTGTATTCTGTGTTCTATGTTCTGTGTTCTGTATTCTGTGTTCTGTATTCTGTGTTCTGTATTCTATGTTCTATATTCTATTCTATTCCACTCTTATTCTGTATTCTGTATTCTGTGTTCTATGTTCAGTGTTCTATGTTCTATATTCTATTCCACTCTTATTCTATATTCTATATTCTGTATTCTATGTTCTGTGTTCTGTATTCTATGTTCTATATTCTATTCTATTCCACTTTTATTCTGTATTCTGTATTCTATGTTCAGTGTTCTGTGTTCTATATTCTATTCTATTCCACTCTTATTCTGTATTCTATGTTCTATATTCTATTCGTCTCTTGCAGACATGCAGGGACTCGTGACTGATGACACATTTGACCCCTCCCTCCGTCTCAGCCCGTTCACTTCCTACAATGAAAAGCCCCAGAGTTCCCCTTGAATCATTGCGTTTAAATTGCAAAACAAAACCAACCAAATTAAGTCAATCCGAAGGGCTGGAAGCCTGTGTGGGAGAAAGGAGAGACACAAGGGAAGTGGTTTTAACCAGGCGAAGGAAAGTAGAGACAATGGGTTCAGTTTTTGAACTACTGCCCTTTTTAATAGTAAAAGTTTGTTTGGTACGTAATTCAAAGTTTCCATGGTCTCGATCTTGTTCCAGTTCGACCCCTACCATCTTTTACCTCCAAATGCTAAATTAGGATAAAGATGAATCTGACATCTTAACCGAAAGCTTTTTAATTGGGACCATAAATGAATCTATCTATCTTCCTTCCTTCCTTCCTTCCTTCCTTCCTTCCTTCTTTCCTTCTTTCCTTCCTTCCTTCCTACTTTCCTTCCTTCCTTCTTTCCTTCTTTCCTTCCTTCCTTCCTTCCTTCCTTCCTTCCATGGTACCCATCAGAAATCTGAGAGAAATCTTTGACTGTTCTCTGAAGAACCGGAGCATTTCAACTCAACATCTATGGAGATTCTCACTCCAATCCAGGTCTTGATTGCTTATTTTCAAGAGGCAACTGGACTTTCTCGGTTTTTTTTCCCCTTGAAGACGTTTCCTTTCTCATCTGAGAAGCTTCCTCAGCTCTGATGGAATGGTGGGGAATTGCGAAGCAGAACTGAAGAAGCTTCTTGGATGGGGAGCAAAATGTATTCAAGGAAACCAAGAACGCCCAGTTGCCTTTTGGGAGGAAAAAAAAAGCTAACAAAATGAAATTCCATGTAGAGAAAAGTCAAGTCTTACACTTAGGCAAGAAAAACCAAGAATATGTATATAGACTGGGTGAAATCAGGCTTAATAGCAGTAACTGTGAGAGGGATCTTAGTGTCTTAGTGGACAACTAATTAAATATGAGCCAGCCGTGTGCAGCGGCAGCCAAAATAGTCAGTGCAATCCTAAATTGCATTAACAGAGGGATGCAGTCAAGATCAAGGGAGGTACTAATACCACTCTATAAAGCCTTAGTAAGACCACACCTAGAGTACTGCGTCCAGTTTTGGTCACCACAAAGATGTGGAGACTCTAGAAAGAGTGCAGAGAAGAGCAACAAAGATGATGAGGGGACAGGAGGCTAAAACATACGATGAACGGTTGCAGGAACTGGGCATGGCTAGTCTAGGGAAGAGAAGGACCATGGGAGACGTGATAGCAGACTTCCAAAATTTGAGGGGCTGCCACAGAGAGGAAGGGGGTCAACTTATTTTCCAAGGCACCTGAAGGCCAGACAAGGAATCATGGATGGAAACTGACCAAGGAGAGATTCAACCTGGAAATAAGGAGAAATTTTCCTAACGGTGAGAGCAATCAATCCATGGGACAGAAGTTGCCTTCAGAAGTTATGGGAGCTTCGCCACTGGAGGCTTTCAAGAAGAGACTGGACTGCCATTTGTCAGAAATGGCGTAGGGTCCGCCTGGGTGGAGGGTTGGACTAGATGTCCTCCAAGGTCCCCTCCAACTCTGTTGATCTCTATCTAAGCCCCTTTGGGGTTCTTCAGTATCATCTTAACAGAGCATCTCAGATAAAAGAGTAGAAAACCAGAAGTTAATGTGTTGGATGTTTTTGGAAAATATATGTTTAAGTTAGCATGGAATTCTTCAAGAGAAGATCTACATCCACAAATATTTGTTAGGCAATTTGGAGATTACTGTGTTGTTGTTTTTTCCTTAAAAGAGCTAAAGGGAAACAATTCCACGATGTCTTGAAGATAGCTGAATTGAGCTGAATTTTGACACCATTGATGTCTCCCAGCTTTCATCTACCTCTGCCAAAAAAATAATATTGAAGCATCCACAGTTTTGATGTTTTCTCTTTATAGCCAAGGGACCAATTTCCCCCCTCCAACGGAATCCCAAAGCAGATCAGATCAAATCAAATCTGATTACCTTGGAGTTTCAAACAGCCCAAATTCAAAATCAAAGCGTGTCCTTCTTTCAATCTCAGAAATCAAATTAGTAGCTGACTCAGGTTTTCTTAGCATCTCCTGGGTGGGAATTTCTTTTTAACAAGACCACAGTCGAAGAAGAAGTACCATTCTTTCCCCATAGGCTGCTTCTCCCAACCCCCTAAGAAAATCTTCTCTAAATTCAAATTATTTATTTGAAAAATCCAGGAAGTAGCCAGGGGGTGTGTGGTGTGTGGAACCCAGATATACAAATTATTTGACTTTCCCTCTGAAATGGACAAACGGCTATTTCTAAAGTGAAAAAAAATAATTTTGGCCAAAGATATCAGGAGAATGGATCTGGGCACATGAGACTAATTTGTACAATTTCATTAATCTGTCCATTCCTGCCAGTGGTGGGATTCAGCCAGTTCGCACCTATTTGGGAGAACCGGTTGGTAACTTTCTAAGCAGTTCGGAGAACCGGTTATTGGAAGAAATCTTATTTTGTTTTACAGGGCCAATCCTGTAAGGAAGGCAGGAAGGAAACATTCTGGTGTTGTTTCTAGCCTCATCTTTATTGCCCTGCTTACAGAAACTGCCTCTCCGGTTAACCCTTATTACATTGTCACAGCTAAGGCGAAGCGCCCATCAACGTGAGTGCTGTTGAGTTGGCCACGCCCACCCAGTCACATGACCACCAAGCCCCACCTACCCTGCCGATCATTAGGGCAGAGAACCGGTTGTTAAATTATTTGAATCTCACCACTGGTATGAGTGATGTCAAGTTGGCCATGCCCACCCAGTCACATGACTGCCAAGCCACTCCCACCTGATCACATGACCACCGAGCCACTCTCACAAAACAGGCCACACCTACAGAATAGGTTCTAAAAAATTTTGAAACCCATCACTGATTCCTGCACATTCTAATATTTTCTTAATCACACTGTCATCTATCGGTATTTCAACGTTTTTCCTTTGTTGGGCAAATACAATTATTAGGGATAAAGAAGAAACTGAATATTTCTTGATGTGGGATGTATTTTACCAATGGTTAGACAATAGGAACAGAAGTTAGAAAGGACGAAATATATAGCACGACGGGTAATTTCCAAATGGGAAAAATATTGAGCGCCCCAAAGGGAGCCATTTCTTAAAATATTTGCCCTGGTTTACAGTGAGGATCTTGGAGACATCAAATTGATTGCATTTTTGCAAAGAAGCTGCATAGGATGTTAAATCTCAAAGCAACTTCAAAAGCACCCAAAATATGTCATTTTGTTGCTCATAAAACACACCCTTCTCCTCCTCCATGTCCTTTTTCTTCTCCTTCTCCTCCTTCTCCTTCTTCTCCTTCCTCTCCTTCTTCTCCATCTCCTCCTCCTCTTCTTCTTCTCCTCCTTCCTCTCCTTCTCCTTCCTCTCCTTCTCCTTCTCCATCTCCTCCTCTTCTTCTTCTCCTTTTCTTCTCTTTCTCCTTCTCTTCTTCTCCTTGTCCTCCTCCTCTCCTCCTCCTCCTCTTCTTTTGCAATCATTTTTTACTTCCTCTAACGAAGCTGCACCAGTAAGGAGCCAAGCGTGTGTCAGAAGTAATCAGATTTCAACACAAGTTTCCTAGAAGTATTTTTTTTTAAAAAAAAAAACTCCACACACAACAAAGAAACAAAGTCCAGAATCTCTTGTATCATTGCTCTATTATTATGTCTGACTTCAACCAAGGAAGCATTATATCTTCCAACGCTCATAAAACACTAGCTTAATTACTTCTTCTTCTTCTTCTTCTGCCATATCCGTCATCGGACGTTAGCGATCACATTGGCGATCCTATTTTTATCGACAACCACACGAAAAACGGCTGCTGAGTTTTGTAAAAACTGGTCCCTTAGATGTTGAAGCCGTGATGTTCTTCTTCTGCCTGGCCTCATTTGCTTTCAATCTTTCCCTGCAGGATTAAGCGAAGGATGGCGTCTTTTTCCTGGGTGTCGCATCACATGCCTGAAATATTCTAACTTTTGCTTTTTTTTTTATAATTGTGTTGATTTCCCTTGGCTTTCCCAGGTGGCTTGTCCCCTCCTCCTTCCTGATTTTGTCAACCCAGCCAGGGGTGGGTTCCTGCCAGTTCTAACCTCTTCTATAGACGAGGTTCCACAAATCTACAGTGCCGTTTAGAAACTGGTTCCAGCTCCCTCCCCCCATCCGCCTGTTCTGCACATCATCAAGACGAAGAGCGGGAGGAGGAATTCTGGGAGTTGAAGTCCACAAGTCTTAAAGCTGTCAAGTTTGAACACCCCTGGGTTTTTTTTTCCTAAAGGGTTAGGGGTGCAAGAGCCGAGGTGGCGCAGTGGTTAGAGTGCAGTACTGCAGGCCACTTCAGCTGACTGCTATCTGCAGGTCGGCGGTTCAAATCTCACCGGCTCAAGGTTGACTCAGCCTTCCATCCTTCCGAGGTGGGTGAAATGAGGACCCAGACTGTGGCGGCGATACGCTGACTCTGTAAACCGCCTAGAGACGGCTGAAAGCCCTATGAAGCGGTATATAAGTCTAACTGCTATTGCTATTGTAACTTGACAGCTTTAAGACTTGCGTGATTTCAAATGCCAGAGTTCCTCAGCCAACATTTTGGTTGCTAAGCAAGAGCGTTGTTAAGTGAGTTTCACCACATTTTACAAGTTGGCCACGCCCACCCAGTGACATGGCTGCCAAGCCGGTCCCGCCTGGTCACATGGCCAGCAAGCCACTCCCACCCAGTCACATGGCCAGCAAGCCACTCCCACAAAGCCGGCCACACCTACAGAAGAGGTTCTAAAAAAAATTTGAAACCCACCACCGAACCCAGCTTATATGTAATGAAGCAAAAACCCAAATTACGAAAGCTGACACTGAATCACAACTCCATCGCCTTCCTATCGGTTTTAACTTCTGTAATAGTTTAATGACAGTTGTGTTAACATTTCTAATAATATTAATTGTTGCTAAAAGTTTTCAGCCCTGGTCATGTCTTTTGATGCAACCAAATTTCCAAGCTTGGAGCTCAAACCAACAGCCCAATTCAACCCACCGTTCTTTATATGTTTCTTGCTCCAGTCCCCAAAATCCTCTTGGTTGCTCTTCTCTGCATTCATCCTAGAGTCAAAACATCCTTTCTTTACATCGTGGCAACCAAAGCTGGATGTTGACCCCAGCTGATCTCAAAAACAGCTAAGCAGGCTTCTATTTGTAGGGGAAACCCAGAATAATAGACCAGTAAAATACGTCCTAAAAAGAAACGGTGTCAAGACCCTTTCCAGATCATTAACCCCAAGGCCCAATGAATCTACCCATGAATTTAACAGGAGCTGAGCCGAGGGAGAGTTTATTTTACAGGCACCGATGATGTATTTAACAGGAATGTTCTCTGCCTTATGGATTTACTTATTTTCCTTTTTCTTGTGTTAAAAAAACAACCACATGTTGCTTTTAGAGGCACCACGGAGGTCTGGGAGGCTCTAGGCATCCACTCTGACTATATATTGCCCTGTGTTGGGAAATTGATATTTGTATCACTAAACGCAGGAACTTAAATCAATGAAGCTGAATTACATCAGGGCCTCATGTCTGAATAAATATACACACAATTATGACATCATCCAATTCTTCTTCTCTCTCTCTCTCTCTCTCTCTCACACACACACACACACGCACGTGTGTGTGTGTGTGTGTGTGTGTGTGTATTATATTTGTGCTGATAAATAAATAAAGGGAGACTAGTATAGCTCTATTTCAAGCTATTTAGCTCTCATCAGCTAGCCATATCCTTACTGGGATTCGAACCTGTGCTGTATTGCATCTTAGGCAGATGTGTTAACCACAGAGCCACAAGGTCCTCCTCCTTATCAGCTTATTGTTATTTATATAACAAAGCACAAATATATAGCATACACACACAGACATACACATACATACATACATACATACATACATATATGTTTCACCCAGAAACAGAAATGTTGCTCTCCATAATGGTCACAAGTCAAGGATTACCCATATATAAAAAAAAGTGCTAATTCTACGCAGCTTCCTGATTTTTCTGGAAATTATCTAAAATCTCAAGGCACATCGGAGCTGCAGATTACATCTCTCATACGGCTGGAATCCCAGTAAATATTCATCTACAGGGAGAACAACTGCCTAGCCAGTAGCCATCGGTAAATGAACCTTAATCAAAAAGACTTTCTATTTTTTAATTAAGAAAGGAATGTCAGTGGGTAATTTGGCTATTTCTTTGTCAAACGAGAACGCTGATCCATTTGAACCAAGCTGATTTTTTCTTTTGCAACAGATGGAGAATTCAAAATCCAGGGACTTGGAAGCGAAATAAATGATTCAAAATCCCCCCAGCATAGATTTTACAACGTACGTTGAAATGCAACCTCAAAGCCACCAGAGATGGATCTCAGCTACGTAGGTTTTCCTGGGGAAAAAAAAACTCTCACAAAAATACCAGGGAGAAAATATAGAAGATGCATGAAATCTGTCAAAGAGTTTGCATTATTAAAACACACACACACACACACACACACACACAAACACACACAGAGTGTTTTTGCACCTCTAGAAAATAGACTCTGCCTGGAATTTATAGGATGCAACTGGAAACAAAATCTGATTTTGTCTGTTTATCAGATAAACCTTTTTAAATAATAACGACAACAACAACAACAACAACAACTTTATGGAATTGTGCTGTTGTTTTGGGGTGATGCCAGAGGTGATATTCAGCCAGTTCTGATCAGATTGGGGGAACCGGTAGTGGAAATTTTGAGTAGTTTGGAGAAGCAGCAAATACCACCTCTGGCTGGCCCCTCCCCCAATCTATTCTCTGCCTCGAGTCCCAGCTGACCAGGAGGGAATGGGGATTTTGCAGTATCCTTCCCCTGGAGTGCGAAGGGAATGGAGATTTTACAGTATCCTTCCCTTGGAATGGAGAGGGAATGGAGATTTTGCAGTATCCTTCCACTGGAGTGTGGAGGGAATGGGGGTTTTGCAGTATCCTTCCACTGGAGTGCGGAGGGAATGGAGATTTTACAGTATCCTTCCCCTGTAGTGTGGAGGGAATGGAGATTTTATAGTATCCTTCCCCTGGAGTGGGGAGGGAATGGAGATGTTGCAGTATCCTTCCCCTGGAGTGGGGAGGGAATGGGCATTTTGCAGTATCCTTCCCCTGGTGTGTGGAGGGAATGGGGATTTTGCAGTATCCTTCCACTGGAGTGGGGAGGAAATAGGGATTTTACAGTATCCTTCCCCTGGAGTGCGAAGGGAATGGGGATTTTACAGTATCCTTCCCCTGGAGTGTGGAGGGAATGGGGATTTTGCAGTATCCTTCCACTGGAGTGGGGAGGAAATAGGGATTTTACAGTATCCTTCCCCTGGAGTGCGGAGGGAATGGAGATTTTACAGTATCCTTCCCCTGTAGTGTGGAGGGAATGGAGATTTTATAGTATCCTTCCCGTGGAGTGGGGAGGGAATAGAGATTTTACAGTATCCTTTCCCTGGAATGGGGAGGGAATGGGGATTTTAAAGTATCCTTCCCTTGGAGTGGAGAGGGAATGGGAATTTTACAGTATCCTTCCCCTGGAGTGTGGAGGGAATGCGGATTTCACAGTATCCTTCCCCGGGAGTGTGGAGGGAATAGGGATTTTGCAATCTCCTTCCCCTGCCACGCCCACCAAGTCACGCCCACAGTATCAGTAGAAAAAAAAATTGAATCCCAGGTAGTGAGACTCTGACTAGTTTTATCCTACGAGAGGCAACCTGCAAATAGGTTATTTTCGTCTCAAATCTGCCTTCTCGCCCAGCAAATCCTGGTTTTTTTTTTGCTATTTTCTCCCAAAAGATTGGCCGCGTACAAGGGAGGCAGGCAAAATATTGAATTCTGCAGCTGGATGTATCTGCATTCAAAGCTCTCTTCTTTTTTTTCTCCTTTCTGGAAAGAATTATTGTGCAGGGAGAATAATCAGATCTTGGCTGGGGAAAAAAAAGTGTGTTGTGGATTGTGTGATTTTGTAGCTTCTCAAACTTCCAGATTAAAACATGCCAGGCCTATGTTGTTCCAGATCCATGAAATTAATACGATTGTTTTTTTTTAAAAAGAGAAGAAGAAGAAACAGACTTTCCAAAGCATGAATAAAATATCCAGGCCTTGATGTCCTTTGATCTTTTCCTAAGTGCACTTTTCTAATGGCGAAAGGGAGAACAGAGAATCCTTGACTTACAACGGCCCATTTAGTGCCCTGTAGATAAAGATTGTGGCCGAGCGAGGGTTCAGTGGAATACATCACACAGCCGATGATGCTTGAGTAAAAGTGAAGAAAAATACAAGTGAGGACGCCAAGGAAACATCGATTTGGAAATACCTTAAAGACAAATAACTCTTTTTATTGTTCTTATGTAGGTATTTGTGTAGCTCTTTTAATGTTTTGTGTACTTCTTTTATTCTTATTTAAGTATTAAATGCATGAAATAATAAACTATCTTTTGGTAAAGGAATAACATACGAAGAACGGTTGCAGGAACTGGGTATGTCTAGTTTGATGAAAAGGAGGACTAGGGGGAGACATGATAGCAGCCTTCCAATATCTCAGGGGCTGCCCCAAAAAAGAGGGAGTCAAGCTATTCTCCAAGGCACCTGAGGGCAGAACAAGAAGCAATGGGTGGAAACTAATCAAGGAGAGAAGCAACTTAGAACGAAGGAGAAATTTCCTGTTAGAACAATCAATCAGTGGAACAGAAGTTGCCTCCAGAAGTTGTGAATGTCCCAACACTGGAAGTCTTTAAGAAGATGTTGGATAGCCATTTCTCTGAGGTGGTCTAGGGTTTCCTGCATAAGCAGGGGGTTGGACTAGAAGACCTCCAAGGTCCCTTCCAATTCTGTTATTCTATTCCATTCCATTCCATTCCATTCTATTCTATTCTATATCTTCTTTTTGTAGGTCATTAGGGCAAATAGCAATAGCAATAGCAATAGCAGTAGACTTATATACCGCTTCATAGGCCTTTCAGGCCTCTCTAAGCGGTTTACAGAGAGTCAGCATATTGCCCCCAACAATCTGGGTCCTCATTTTACCCACCTCGGAAGGATGGAAGGCTGAGTCAACCCTGAGCCGGTGAGATTTGAACCGCTGACCTGCTGATCTAGCAGTAGCCTGCAGTGCTGCATTTAACCACTGCGCCACCTTGGCTCAAAAGAGGTGATGTCGAATTGGCCACGCCCACCCAGTCACATGACCACCCAGCCATAACCACCCAGCCACGCCCACAGAACCGGTAGTAAACATTTTTTGACATTTCCCAATTTGGGAATGCATCCAGGCGTTTCACAGATTCCCACCAATATTCGAACCAACTTTGGGTTTGCTGTTGTTGAAGGACTGAAGCAATAAACACGTATTTAATATACAATCACAAAGCTTGCTCCCGTCTAGCGTCGCACATTAGGGGCAGATAGAAAATATGTGCTTGGTTATTCAGCCCCTTCCCTCCGCCCTCCCCCCTCCTCGGAGGCTTCATTGGCTATGCATGATTGTGGTTGTGTATTGTTTGAATAAGATCGTTTGGGAAACTGTTCCCGGTGAGCTAACATCTTTATTAAGTCCTTCTGTCTTGGTAACCGAGAAAAAACGCAGCTCATCTTGTCCTATTCAAATTCGCATTCACCACCACCCCCCTTTTTATGTTAACTTTGCCAGCCTTCGCTTTTTGCAAGCAAAAAGGGGGGAAAAAACAAAAAGAAAATCACTTGGCAAAGATGGGAACAGGAGTAGAAAAATTAAAAAAAATAAAATAAAACGCATCTGGGAAGGATTCCTATGTTCAGATCCCGTAGGATTAAATTAACCCTGGATAACTTTGGCTGACGGGCTAAACAGTGGTGGGGAGGGAGGGAGGGAGGGAGGGAGGGAGAGAGGGAGAAAGAAAGAAAGAAAGAAAGAAAGAAAGAAAGAAAGAAAGAAAGAAAGAAAGAAGGAGGGAGGGAGGGAGGGAGGGAGGGAGGGAGGGAGGGAGGGAGGGAGGGATAGATAGATAGATAGATAGATAGATAGATAGATAGATAGATAGATAGATAGATAGATAGATAGATAGATAGATAGATAGATAGATAATAAAATGCATTTGGGAAGAATTCCTATGTTCAGATCCCATAGGATTAAATTAACCCTAGATAACTTTGGCTGACGTGCTGAACAGTGGTGGGGAGGGAGGGAGGAAGAAAGAAAGGAAGAAAGAAAGGAAGGTATAGATAGATAGGTAGAGAGAGAGAGAGAGAGATAAGATAGATAGATAGATAGATAGACAGACAGATAGAGAGATATAGATATAGATATAGATATAGATATAGATATAGATATAGATATAGATATAGATATAGATATAGATATAGATATAGATATAGATATAGATATAGATATAGATATAGATATAGATATAGATATAGATATAGATATAGATATAGATATAGATATAGATATAGATATAGATAGATATAGAGATAGATAGATAGATAGATAGATAGATAGATAGATAGATAGATAGATAGATAGATAGATAGATAGATAGATAGATATAAAGAGAGAGAGAGAGAGAGAGAGAGAGAGAGAGAGAGAGAGAGAGAGAGAGAGAGAGAGAGAGAGAGAGAGAGATAATAAAATGCATTTGGGAAGAATTCCTATGTTCAGATCCCATAGGATTAAATTAACCCTAGATAACTTTGGCTGATGTGCTGAACAGTGGTGGGGAGGGAGGGAGGAAGAAAGAAAGAAAGAAAGAAAGAAAGAAAGAAAGAAAGAAAGAAAGAAAGAAAGAAAGAAAGAAAGAAAGAAAGAAAGGAAGGAAGGAAGGAAGGAAGGAAGGGATAGATAGATAGATAGATAGATAGATAGATAGATAGATAGATAGACAGACAGACAGACAGACAGACAGACAGACAGACAGACAGACAGATATAGAAATAGAGAGGGGAGGAAGGGAGGGAGGGAGGGAGAGAAAGAGAGACAGACAGACAGACAGACAGGCATCCAGATCCATCCAACTCTAATTTGAACGCAACCTTTCTATTACCACTTTCTCCCCTTACACCGATATTTTGGTTCGATGCTTCTCAGCGTCTGGAGAATAATTAAGCTGGCGAGAGCAGAGAAGGTCCCAAGTCCCTTTCCAGAGTTTATTTCTGACATTCTGTTGGAAAGAATAACAAGGAAACGCCACCCAAAAAAACCCGAGGATTTGATCTCAGCGTGCTGCAGGAAAACTCAGGTGCGCCCGTATGAGTCGCTTCCTGCGTCCTTTTGAGGGCCATCCACTTTGGTCATATTTATGGAGGAAAGGACCAAATGACATCATTTTCCCATGTCCTCCCACTGGTTCTTCCCACTTTCCTTTTCCCACTCCCTACTGGGCAATTGATGAAGGAGAATGAAGGTCAACAGCTACACAGGGCAAAGTGTTTACGTCAACCTCAAAGTCAGCAAAAGTATTGAATTGGGTAGAGGATTAGGGACTGGAGGATAAAGCGTATGAAGAACGGTTGCAGGAACTGGGTATGTCTTGTTTGATGAAAAGAAGGACCAGGGGAGACATGATAGCAGTCTTCCAATATCTCAGGGGCTGCCCCAAAGAAGAGGGAGTCAAGCTATTCTCCAAAGCACCTGAGGGCAGGACAAGAAGCAATGGGTGGAAACTAATCAAGGAGAGAAGCAACTTAGAACTGAGGAGGAATTTCCTGAGAGTTAGAACAATTAATCAGTGGAACAGAAGTTGCCTCCAGAATTTGTGAATGCCCCAACACTGGAAGTCTTTAAGAAGATGTTGGATAAGCCTTTGTCTGAAATGGTATAGGGTTTCCTGCCTAAGCAGAGGGTTGGACTAGACCTCCTCCAAGGTCCCTTCCAACTCTGCTATTGTATTGTATTGTATTGTACTTGGCGACCTAAATTTTGGGCTCGGTTGGGGTCGTAAGTCGAGAACTACCTGTTATGGGTGCTCCATCACTGGAGGCTTTCAAGAAGAGACTGGACAACCATTTGTCTGAAATGGTATAGGATATACCTAGAGCCGAGGTGGCGCAGTGGTTAGGGTGCAGTACTGCAGGCCACTTCAGCTGACTGCTATCTGCAGCTCGGCGGTTCAAATCTCACTGGCTCAAGGTTGACTCAGCCTTCCATCCTTCCGAGGTGGGTGAAATGAGGACCCGGATTGTTGTTGGGGGCGATATGTTGACTCTGTAAACTGCTTAGAGAGGGCTGAAAGCCCTATGAAGCGGTATATAAGTCGAACTGCTATTGCTATTGCTATATCCTGCTTCAGCGGGGGGTTGGACTAGAAGACCTCCAAGGTCCCTTCCAGCTCTGTTCTGATTAAGCTAGCAAGTTCCCTCTTTTTGTGTTCAGATAGGGTCCCAAGGAAACACCAAGTTCTTTAAAACCATGCAGTTGGTTCTTCAGGCAGTCCTTGACTTACAACCACAATTGAGCCCAGCATTTCTGTTGCTGAGACATTTGTTCAGCGAGTCTTGCCCTCATTTTACAACTGTTCTTGTCACCATTATTAAGCGAGCCACTGCGGTTGTTAAGCTAGCAACAGGGTTGTTAAACACATCTGGTCTTCCCGCTTGACTTTGCTTATCCAAAAGTCACAACAGGGGATCACTCACTTAACAAATGTCTCACTTAACAACCAAAAACTTTGGGTTAATTATTTGGTTGCAGATCCAGGGTTATCTGTATTAGGAAGTATAATTCCATAAAGAGTTATCTCTCCTAGGAGACTTAGGATCAGGGTTTAGTACCGCAATGGTCAAAGGTAAAGATAAAAGTTCCCCACCCACATATGTGCTAGTCATTCCTGACTCTAGGGGGCGGTGCTCATCTCCGTTTCAAAGCTGAAGAGCCAGCGCTGTCCGAAGACGTCTCTGTGGTCATGTGGCTGGCATGACTCAATGCTGAAGGCACATGGAACGCTGTTCCCTTCCCACCAAAGGTGGCTCCTATTTTTCTACTTGCATTTTTTTACCTGCTTTCGAACTGCTAGGTTGGCAGAAGCTGGGAGACAAGTAACGGGAGCTCACTCTGTTAGGTGGCACTAGGGATTCGAATCGCCGAACTGCTGACCTTTCTGATCAACAAGCTCAGCGCCTTAGCCACTGAGCCACTGCGTCCCTTACTGCGATGGTTAAACTGGTATAAATGTTATCTTTCCGTGAGGTCTTATGTCCTTAGGAAGAAAAGTTCAAAAAGATCTATGCCCAGATAAATGTGTGCAAGATTGTTGTGTCCACACAATCAATCCTTTGTGTCCTCTGCAGGGATTAATTGCCAATGACATTTCCAAAAGTCAGATTATTTTTAATAAGAGATATGTTGTGTTGTTCTTTACACCTGCTGGAAGTTTTAACAACGCACGATAAAATGTGGCACGTTTTACCCATTTTTTTGCTAACAAATGTTTCTTTGGTTCAGATTCCTGGTCTGACATTTAATTCCAAGATGGCCTTGAATAAATTGTTTTGTAAAGCCCCCAATCTACCTCGGAAAGTTCAAATGAGGCCAGAGTGTTAATCCAGGATAAGAGAAGGGAGGGAGTTTGACCGGTTTTTGCCCCTTATTTATTTAACTGATCATAGACACTTAGAAAGAGGGAAGCATTCAAATAGATATTCACAAAACTCGCTTCTTAGGTGGATTAGAACCTGTAGATTTTTGTCATATGGAAAAATAGAGAGAGAACAGATTGCAGAAGAAAAAAGAAAGAATAGACAGACAGACAGACAGATAGATAGATAGTTGATAGGTAGATAGATGATAGATAGATAGATAGATAGATAGATAGAAAGATAGATAGATAGATAGATAGATAGATAGATAGATAGATAGATAGATAGATAGATAGATAGATAGATAGATGATAGATAGATGATAGATAGATGATAGATAGATGATAGATAGGTAGGTAGGTAGGTAGGTAGGTAGGTAGGTAGGTAGGTAGGTAGGCAGGCAGGCAGGCAGGCAGGCAGACAGACAAATTTGGGTGGGTGGGTGGATATGTTGGTAGATCAGTAAGTCAATAGATCAATAAGATAAATAGATTGACAAATTAATAGATTGACAGATTAATAGGTTGACAGATCAATAGATTGGTCGAGAGAGAGAAATAGAGAGAGGTAGATTGGTAGTTCAATAAGTCGAAAGATTAAGAGACTGACAGATCAATAGATAGTCAATAGATAGATCAATAGATAAGGAGAGAGAAATAGAAAGAGACACACACAGAGAGAGAGAGAGAGAGGTAGGTCAGTAGGTCGATAGATCAGTAGATCAATAGCTAGATCAATAGATGGATAGATCGGTTCTACCACAAAACCG
Source organism: Thamnophis sirtalis (assembly GCF_051295495.1). Classification (NCBI taxonomy): domain Eukaryota; kingdom Metazoa; phylum Chordata; class Lepidosauria; order Squamata; family Natricidae; genus Thamnophis; species Thamnophis sirtalis. Next base: position 78,937,086 of record NW_028261389.1, read on the forward strand.
CGGACGACAAAATCGCGGTCGACGAAAGCGCGTATGTGACGTCATCACAGCGCGACGAAAAAGATCGAAAAAGATCGAAAAATGTAAAAATAAAGCTAAAACCTTCCCCTAACCCCCCCAAACCTAACCCTAAACCTAACCCTAAACCTAACCCTTAACCTAACCCTAAACCTAACCCTAAACCTAACCCTAAACCTAACCCTTAACGTAACGAAAAACCTAACGCTAACCCTTAACCTAACGCTAAACGTAACGCTAACGCTCTAACCCTAACCCTAACCCTTAACCTAAGGCTTACCTTTATGTGAATCGGCTTGCTGTAATTTAATTTTTATTTCAATTTTTCGATCTTTTTCGTCGCGTTGTGATGACGTCACATACGCGATTTCGTCGACCGCGCTTTTGTGGAACGCGCTTTTGACGGGTCACGGGATAGATCAATAGATTGACAGATCGAGAGATAGGTCAAGTGACAGAGAAATAGGGGGAAAAGAGATTGGTAGGTCAATGTCAATAGAGCAAGAGATTGACAGATAGATCAAGAGATTGACAGATCAAGAGATCTGATAGATAAGGAGAAATAAAGAAATAGAGAGATAGAGAGACACAGAGAGAAGTAGGTCAATAGGTTGATAGATCAGTAGATCAATAGATAGATCAATAGACTGATAGACAGGTCAAGAGAGAAAGAGAGAGAGAGATTGGTAGGTCAATCAGTCGATAGATCAAGCGATTGACATATCAATAGGTCAACAGATAGATAAGGAGAGAGAGAGAAAAATAGAGAGATACAGAAAGAGAGAGAAGCAAGTGAGTAGGTCGATAGATCAGTAGATCTTGCCTTCTTGGATGTGTTTCAACTTCCCGATCAAGACCCCAAGCCTGTGATTTTCCAGTGTCAATCAACAAGACTTCAACAGATAATTAGAACTGCAGAAAAAAACAATGGCTATCAATCTGCCTTCCATTGAGGACCTGTATAGGGTCAAGAAGAGGGCTGTGAAAATATCTACAGACCCCTCGCATCCTGGACAGAATTTGTTTCAACTTCTACCCTCAAAATGACGCTATAGGGCCTTGCACACCAGAACAACTAGACCCAAGGACAGTTTTCCCCCCACCAAAACGCCATCACTCTGCTAAACAACTAATTCCCACAACACTGTCAAACTATTTAGTAAGGCTGTGTTACTATTCTTCTCATCCTTCCTATTACCAATCTCCTTCTACTTAAGACTAAAACAATCTTGTATCTTTCAATTTCTATTGTCTTTATTAGTTTCCTATTACAATTTGATTGCTTGTTGGTATCCTTGACTATCACTAAGGGTTGTATCTTTTTATTCTTGATGAATGTACTTTTATTCTCCTTATGTACACGGAGAGTTTATGCACCAAAGACAAAATCCTTGTGTCTCCAACCCCACTTGGCCAACAAAGAATTCTGTTCTAGAAAGAATTCTAGATCTGTTCTATTCCTATTCTGTTCTGCCTCAACTCAGACCGGTGAAGGGGGGAGAGAGAGACAAGACAAAGAATGAAACGCTTTTAAAAAAATATTTTAAAAAAAGATGGGAGAGCTGTAATTCTCAGCCAAGACCTTCAGAAAAAAATATATATCTTCATCGAGTGTTGTGCGTTTACACATCACTTCTAGGTTCCTTTTTTTGCCTACTTGTCTGAAGTTGGGGCAGTCCAGAGTTGGAAAAAATTAAACCAACTGGCTCCCAAAATAGACACGCAAGAAGCGCTGGAAGTCGCACCGGTAGGAGTTCAGACAAGTCGCCCGTCCTAAACTCGGCTCGACACGGAACAATTCACCCTGCGCCAGCGGACGGATTCTCACTGACCGGGCGGGCGAGGAAGGGAGGGAAGGGACCCATCCGCCCACCCGCGTCCGGAATTAAAAGAGGAGATTTTTCCCTAAGCTGGCACACCCGAGCCGTGCAACAGCTGAGCGGTTTTGCACGTGTACTGGCGTAACGGCCGTGCGGGTTGCTCACACGCACAAGAAGCAGATTAGGTAGATGGGTGGGTGGGAGTGTAGTAGGTAGGTAGGTAGGTAGATGGAAGAGAGGAGAGAAAGAGAATATAAATCATAGATCATAGAAGATAGGTAGATACATAGATCATAAATCATAGATAGAAGAAAGGAGAAGAGATAAACAGACAAATGATTGATAGATGATAGATGATAGATAGATAGATAGATAGATAGATAGATAGATAGATAGATAGATAGATAGATAGATAGATAGATAGATGGATGAAAGAGAATAGATACATCATAGATCTTAGAAGATAGGTAGATACATAGATCATAAATCATAGATAGAAAGAAGAGAGATGAGATAGACAAATGATAGATAGATAGATAGATAGATAGATAGATAGATAGATAGATAGATAGATAGATAGATAGATAGATAGATAGATGAAAGAGAAAGAGAGAATAGATAAATCATAGATCATAGAAGATAGGTAGATACATAGATCATAAATCATAGATAGAAAGAAGAGAGATGAGATAGACAAATGATAGATAGATAGATAGATAGATAGATAGATAGATAGATAGATAGATAGATAGATAGATGGATGGATGGATGAAAGAGAATAGATACATCATAGATCTTAGAAGATAGGTAGATACATAGATCATAAATCATAGATAGAAAGAAGAGAGATGAGATAGACAAATGATAGATAGATAGATAGATAGATAGATGATAGATAGATAGATAGATAGATAGATAGATAGATAGATAGATAGATGAAAGAGAAAGAGAGAATAGATAAATCATAGATCATAGAAGATAGGTAGATACATAGATCATAAATCATAGAAAGAAGAGAGATGAGATAGACAAATGATAGATAGATAGATAGATAGATAGATAGATAGATAGATAGATAGATAGATAGATAGATGAAAGAGAAAGAGAGAATAGATAAATCATAGATCATAGTAGATAGGTAGATACATAGATCATAAATCATAGATAGAAGAAAGAAAAGAGAAGAAAAGAGAGTAGATAGGTAGACAGACAGACAGACAGATGAAAGAGAGGGGGGAGAGAATAGATAAACCATAGCATAAACCATAGATAGAATTAGAAGATATAAGAGAGAAAAAGAGAGAGAGAAGGTAGAAAGATAGAAAGATATAGATCTACACACACACACACACACACACACACACACACACAATATCTCACAAAGAGAGGCTTTGTAGAACACGCGCGCGCCTACTTTCTGTTTGTATACACAAGGACCAGCACGGGAGGAGTCACTCCCTGAGCTTGGTTAAGTTTGCTCGCAGCGGTTCCGCGACTCAAACTAGGGAACACACTGTCGGCGCTAGTCCTCAAGCGCCGCTCTTGGCTACTTCGGGTTTACGAAACGCCCGCAAGGAAACCACCCAGCTCCGAAGAGCCCCAAGGACTCGGCCTTTCAAACCCTGGGCCGCAACTCTTCTCCTTGATCGGGGCAAATGCCCGCACGGAGTCTGCAAAAAGACCAGCCAGCTGTTTGGGGACGCGGGGGGGGGTCTACTTCGGAACTTTATCCAGCCTCCCCCTCCCCTTAAAACCTGTCCCGGGATGAAGCGTCCCACCCCTAAACTTAACCCCTGCGCGCCCGGGTTTTTTCTGTTTTTCTCCCGCTTCTCCTCCGGTCCCGACTACAGCACCTCGCTTGGTCCCGTCCCCCCCTCGCCCAGGAACGGACCCTTTACAAGAGCCGCGCGCGGCGAGCAAACTCCAGCGGACACGTGTCCGCGCGTCTCCACGACCGCAACGAACCACAACGTCCCCCAACGGTTGCATTCCACCCAAAGCCCCTCTCGGTGTTTGCCTCCAAGTGCCCGGAACCCTCCAGACCTCCCGCTCCTACACTCCCTCGTACACGCGTGCCTGCGTCTCCACGACCCCACAACATCCCCGCAACTTTTGCATTCCGCCCAACGCCCCTCGCGGCGTTTGTTTCCAACAACCGGCCAGACCTCCCTCTCCTTCTCCCACACTCCCGCGTACACGCGTGTCGGCGTCTCCACGATCTCCCTCAACATCCCCCCCCCAACTATTGCATTCCTCCCAACGCCCCTCGCGGCGTTTTTCGTCCAAGCGCCCGGAGCCCCCAAACCTCTCCCTCCTCCTCCCCCCACATCCCCGCGTACACGCGTGTCTGCGTCTCCACGACCCCACAGCATCCCCGCAACTTTTGCATTCCGCCCAACGCCCCTCGCGGCGTTTGCCTCCGAGCGCCCGGAGCCTCCAAACCTCTCCCTCCTCTTCTTCCCACATCCCCGCGTACACGCGTGTCTGCGTCTCCACCACCCCACAACATCCCCGCAACGATTGCAATCCTCCCAACGCCCCTCGCGGCGTTTGCCTCCGAGCGCCCGGAGCCTCCAAACCTTCTTCTTCTTCCTCTTCCCGCGTACACGCGTGTGCGCCTCTTCACGACCAGCCCCCTCCCCTCCCTGGCAGCCCTTTACTTCGCCGTGAGCGTGCGACCCCCCGAGAGTGGCCGGAGAGCAAACTCACCTGCCGGCGAGACGGCCAGGACGGAGTGGAGGAAGAGTCCGAGTGGTAACAGCTGGTGGGTCCACATGGATGGGGAGGAGAAGGGGGGCTGGCTACCTGGGGCCGGTGTGGAGGGGAGGGAGGGGCTCTTCCCCCTTTCCGGGGTCCCCAAAGGAGACAGAGGCGGCAACAGAGGAGCCCGAGAGCGAGGAGCTGCTATTTATTGCAAGGAACCCGAGTTTGGGGCGAGTGAGTAACAGGAAAAACGCTGGGTCCCTACTCCCTCTGACGGTAAGAAAGCGCGCTCACACAGCAGCGCCTCCGCGCTCTCCCCGCCTTCCCTCCCCACCAGCCCAGCCCGGGGAGGGGGGGGAAGCCGAGGGGCACAGGGACCACCGCAGAGCAGCGCCCACGGCCAGAGCCCCCGCTTTGCAAAAGGAGGTTGGAGCAAGGGAGAGGTGGCGTCCCATCCAAGGCGGTGGGGAGAAGCCGCTCCGGCCCGGGGGCGGACGACGGACGGCAGCTCCTCTTTAGTGGCAGCTGTGACGAGCTTGTAGGGTTGTTCTTACTTTAAAAGGACTCCCTGCCTGCAGAAAGCTAGCCCGCTAGAGCCCCGGAGGGGTCGCTTGGCGCCCTTTCCGTCTCGGTTGAGAAAGTAGGTGGGTGGAATTGAGTCTTACTCTGGATTTGCACCCAATTTGGACTTGCAAGAAGATGTAACATGTTCACACCAATGGAATAGGACTGGATGTTTGTTAATACAATTTATTGGGTTAGGGATATTTCTTTTTTCTTTCTGTCTTCACTGTGAGTTGTATTGTGGTGTGTGTGTGTGTGCACTGAAGGTGTTCAACCAACGTCATTGTGCACATGTTGTGCGCTGGCAATAAATAAATGTTATTATTTGGATCAGAAGGCAAGGAGATGCTTTATGCTACCTGGATTGCTTCTACTCAAGGTGGTGGGGGCAGAGAAGAGAAGGGGGAAGATGAGAGAGAAGAAGGGGAGGAGGGAGGAAGAGAGAGAATGGGAGTGGAGAGGAGAGAGAACGAGAGAGGAGGGAAGGGAGGGACAAGGGAGAGAAGGACAATATGCGAGGGAGGGAGGGAGGGAGGGAAGCAGTAAGTGGGAGGGAGAGAGGGTGAAGGAAAGAGAGTAAGAGGTAGAGAACAGGAGAAGGTGAGAATGAGGGAAAGAGAATAAGAGAGAGAGGGAGAGAAGGAGAGTAAGGGAAGGAGGGAGAAAGAGGAAAGGAGAAAGGGAAGGAGAGTAAGTAGGAGTGAGAGAGAAAGGGAAGGAAGGAGAAAAAGAGCAGGAGAGGGTGGGGAAGGAGAATAAGAGAGAGAGGGAAGGAAGGAGAGTAAGGGAGAGAGAAAAAGGAAAGGAGAAAGAAGGAGAGTGAGCGAGAGGGAAGGAAGGAGAGTAAGAGGAAGAGAGCAGGAGAGAGCAGAGAAGGAGAGGGAAAGAGAAAAAGAGAGGGGAGAAGAGAGAGAGGGAGGAAAGGAGAATAAGAGAGGCAAGGAAGGAGGGAACAAGAGAGAGAGCGAGAGGGAGGGAGAGAGAGAGAGAGACTTGTTATGCTTGCTTGTCCAAAATTCTGCAGCCTCAAGTAGGCTCCGTATCAGGCAAAGGAATAGCTGGGTCAACCTGGGTACCCAGATTCACACAACTTACCACAAAGCCACCAGAAGAAACCCGAAGACCAAACTTGGCCTATTATTCAAATATGGCCGCGAGGAGTTTTATTGTCTCTGGCCTTCCAATATCGCACACACCTTAGAATTGGACCTACCTATAATATATGTGTTTGTTTTTTTATTTACAGTTGCTTATGTTGGCCATCGGCCGCTTTCAAAGATGTGAAAAGCATCCGATAAAGAAGGCGATAAAGAGATGATAACCCGAACCCTTAAATTTCATTATTTTTTTCCACCGTCTGTAAAGATTCACTCCAAAGCCCATAACAGACTTCTGCAGCAAAATAATTCAGTCAACTTTCCCCCTTCCCAGAGGGAGCTCCCTTGTGGAGTACTGTGAAACCGTTACCATGGCAACTCAACTAGACTACACAGTAGAAGCCATCTTAAGGCAGTACAGTAGAAGCAATTTTAAGGCACAACAGGCTGTATCTTAACAGAACATGCGCTCCGAGGGGTGTTAGGGGTGTCTTACCCCCACAGTATTTTTCTCCAGAGAGCAATATATATATATATGAGGAGAACCTGTGGCTAACACAACTGCCTAATATGTAATACAGCACAGGTTCAAATCCCAGTAAGGGTATGGCTAGATGATGAGAGCTAAATAGCTTGAAATAGATCTATACTAGTCTCCCTTTATTTATTTATCAGCACAAATGTAATAGGTAGGTAGGTAGGTAGGTAGGTAGGTAGGTAGGTAGGTAGGTAGGTAGGTAGAGATTAGATAGATAGATAGATAGATAGATAGATAGATAGATAGATAGATAGATAGATAGATACATACATACATACATACATACATACATACATACATACATACATACAGGATAGATAGATAGATAGATAGATAGATAGATAGATAGATAGATAGATAGATAGATAGATAGATAGATAGATAGATAGATAGATACATACATACATACATACATACATACATAGATACATAGATACATAGATACATAGATACATAGATACATAGATACATAGATAGAGATTAGATAGATAGATAGATAGATAGATAGATAGATACATACATACATACATACATACATACATAGAGATTAGATAGATAGAAAGATAGATTATAGATAGATAGAGATTAGATAGATAGATAGATAGATAGATAGATAGATAGATAGATAGATAGATAGATAGATAGATATTAGATAGATAGATACATAGATACATAGATAGATAGAGATTAGATAGATAGAAAGATAGATGATAGATAGATAGATAGATGGAGATTAGATAGATAGATAGATAGATAGATAGATAGATAGATAGATAGATAGATAGATACATACATACATACATACATAGATAGATAGATACATAGATAGATAGATAGATAGAGATTAGATAGATAGAAAGATAGATGATAGATAGATAGATAGATAGATAGATAGATAGATAGATAGATAGATAGATAGAGATTAGATAGATAGATAGATAGATAGATAGATAGATAGATAGATAGATAGATAGATAGATAGATAGATAGATGTTTTGTATTCTTCTTTCATGCAATGTCCTAACAGGTATCTGAAACGTATGTGCAATCCCCCCACCATTTTTTTTAAAAAAAACACTTATCTTTTCTACAAATCGAAGAAGGAGTTGTGAGTTTTCCTCCAGCACAAATTTACGATCCAAAAAATCTTCTTTTCAAATTGAATTTTTCTTAACCTCTTTAGGTGACACTGTTTATAAAGCTCGCTTGCTTTCCTCTGTCCTTTCATTTGTTACTGTTTAACTTTGTTTATTTTATTTTATTTTGTTTATAGGATTTTTTTTTGTACCCTGGAGGGGTTCGGGGTGTTTTGGTTTATTTATTTGAGCACAGGCATGAAAAAAATAAAAATAAACAAAATTACGGAAAAGTTTATTTTTTATTTTTCCCCCAAATGTTTGTTTGTTTCTTTCTCCTGAGTTCCTGACAGATAGGGCAAGTGAGGACATGATAAATATCGTCTTTGATTGGCTGGCCCTCCCCAGACTGACTTGAAATTCACACACACACACACAAAATATCCTCCCTTTGGGGTGTATGAAACTCACAGAGCGAAAAACAGAAAAATATAAAAACCTTCCTTAAAGAAACATTGGTGATGTTGAACAGATTTCTTTCGAACAGGCCGCTCTGTTTCTTGTAAGTCCCCAAGATGAAATTTTTAAAGATTATATCCCAACATTCATTGGAAAAGTTTTTTCTTGGACTAAAAACTTCCAAATTTGCTATGCAGGTAAGTCTTTGATTTATACCACAATGGAGCACAACATTTCGACATTAAGTGAGACATCTGTTGAGTGAGTTTGGCCTCATTTTGCGACCTTTCTTCCCATGGTTGTTAAGTGAATCGCTGCAGCTGTTCGATTAGTGACACGGTCGTTAAGTGAATCTGGCTTCCCCGTTGACTTTGCTGGTCAGAAGGTCGCTAAACGGGACCACGTAACCCCCCCGGGGACACCACGACCGTCGTAAATATGAATCAGTTGCCAAGGAATTTGATCTCATGAACATGGGAAAACGGGTATAAGTCACTTTTTTTTCAGTGCCGTCGTAACTTTGAATGGCCACAAAATGAAGTCAAGGATGACCTGTAATACTCAGGACATCCTTGATCAATAATCAAAATAATCAAGATGAAGATTTTGAAGATTATACCACAGACATCCATCTGAAAATTTTCCCTCTGCTCCAAGAACTAAAATTCTCTAAATTTGCTGTATTTATTTTAAGGTAAAGGTAAAAAGTTCCTCTCGCACATATGTGCTAGTCGTTCCTGACTCTAGGGGGCAGTGCTCATCTACATTTCAAAGCCGAAGAGCCAGCACTGTCCGAAGACGCCTCCGTGGTCATGTGGCCGGCATGACTCAATGCCGAAGGCGCATGGAACACTGTTCCCTTCCCACCAAAGGTGGCTCCTATTTTTCTACTTGCATGTTTATGTGCTTTCGAACTGCTAGGTTGGCAGAAGCTGGGACAAAGAACGGGAGCTCCCTCCGTTACGCGGCACTAGGGACTCGAACCGCTGAACTGCTGACCTTTCTGATCAACAAGCTCAGCGTCTTAGCCCCTGAGCCACTACGTCCGTCATTGATTGATTTTACTTAGAATTCATTAGATGTTTATCCTGATTTTCCCTTCCTTCTGTTCTTACTCCTTCCCTCTCCCTTCTCCTTTCTTCTTCCTTTCCCTCCTTCCTTTTTTCCTTCCTTCCTTCTTTTCCCTTCCTCCCTTCTCTTCCTTCCTTTTCTTTTTCCTTCCCTCTCACTTCTCCTTCCTTCTTCCTTCCCCTCTTTCCTTCTTTTTCCTTCCTAGCTCTCTTCCCTTCTTTTTCTTTCTCTTTCCATTTTCCCCTTTTCCTTCCCTCTCCCTTTTCCTTTCTTCTTCCTTTCCTTCCTTCCTTCTTTTCCCTTCCTTCCTTCTTTTCCCTTCCTCCCTTTCCTTCCTTCCTTCTCTTCGTTTTCCTTCCCTCTCCCCCTTCCCCTTCCTTCTTCCTTCCCCTCTTTCCTTTTTTCCCCTTCCTAACTCTCTTCCCTTCTTTTTCTCTTTCCTCTTTCCCTTTCTCCTTTCCTGTCCCTTCTCGCATGCTCAAATGCAAAAGGGGAAACATTTCCTCCTCTTGCTCTGTTTTTAGTTTGTTTTGATAGTTTTCCCTGCTGTGGATCATCCGGAATCATTGGGATGAAATTGTTGGGATGTGACGATCATACACCTTGTTGAAATGGGGAAAGGTGACGTCTTGGGCCAACTTTATCCTAGCTGCAATTTTAAGACAGGCAGGAAGAAGGAAGATCTCTGAATCTTCCTTATGAAACTATTCTACTGGTTTTGCCCCAATGGGGCTATTATCTTCTCAAACCCCTATAACATCTTGACTTTTCAGCTTGACAGCAAATAATTGGAGTCAGTTGCTCCTTTGAACTGATTTTTTATTAAAGCCGTTTTTCACACAATAAAAAAAAAAATACAAGTTAAAAGAAAAAAAGAAAAAAAGGAAAAGGAAAGAGAGATGCAAAAAGGAAAGGGAGAGGAAAAAGGAGGGAGGGAGGAAGAAAAGGAGGGAGGGAGGAAGAGAAAAAGGAAGGAAGGAAATAAAGGATAAGGGAAGGGAGGGAGGGATGGAGGGAAAAGCAAGCGAGGGAGGAAGGAATGAAGGAAAGATAAGGGAAGAAAGCGAGGGAGGAAAAAGGAAAGAAGGAAACGAAGGGAAAGTGAAGGAAGGAAGAAAAAGAAGAAAAGGGAAGGAAGGAATGGAGGGAGGGAGGTTTGAAGGGAAATAAGGAAGGAAGGAAGGAAGGAAGGACTTCCAATCTTCATGTTACATATCCATTTACATTTTACCTTCTCTCTCTCTCTAAGGTTACATTATAATTTCATTCTTTCCATACTTCATCCTTTCTAACCCTCAAACGTATACGTTCATTTTTTTGTGTGTTTTCAGCAAAAATAATCCCCAGTTCCTGTCAATATAGTGGTTACTTTTCCCCTGGTCAAACGAGTCCGTGTTGCCATCTCAACAAATCCCATCGTCTTTACTGACTCTTCATGGTTGCCATTCCACACTCTCTCTCAATCTTCACGTCTATCATTTGGTGCAATGATCAGGTACAAAAACAATTGTCTACACGCCTTTTCGGGTTGCCTGTTAATTAGTCCCAGCGTGGCTCCCCCATTTCCAACCCAGATTTGAAATACTTTACACTTTCTGGAAAGTTTTTCTGGTGTCCTACACCAACCTGTTCTGTATCCCTCTCGTCCTACACCAAAGTATACCAAGACAAAGATACTTCAAGGATTTATTAGCACAGAGACTAGACCTTGGCAGCGATCCAACATAGACCAGACCTTGGCAGCGATCCAGCACAGACCAGACCTTGGCAGCAATCCAGCACAGACTAATCTTGGCAGCAATCCAGCCTGCCAAGCTAGCCACGATAGCCTCTCCAGCTCTTAGTAAATACGTTGACTCCTGCGATGAGCGTGTGGAAAGTCATTCCTTTTATAGTCTTGAGAGGAGCCTAATTACCACCAGCTGAGTTCACTTATCTCCTGTAACTGCGTAACTGTTCTTGATTCTATCTCTCTGTGGATGCAGCCTAGAACTGGGTTGGCTTTTTTGGCAGCTGCTGCACACGGCTGGCTCCTATTTAAATGATTGTCCACTAGGACTCCAAGATCCCTCTCACAGTTACTACCCTCCAGTGGTGAAATTCAATTTTTTTACTACCGGTTCTGTGGGCGTGGCTTGGTGGGTGTGGCAGGAGAAGGATGCTGCAAAATCTCCATTCCCTCCCCACTCCAGGGGAAGGATACTGCAAAATCTCCATTCCCTCTCTACTCCAGGGGAAGGATACTGCAAAATCCCCATTCCCTCCCCACTCCAGGGGAAGGATACTGCAAAATCCCCATTCCCTCCCCACTCCAGGGGAAGGATACTGCAAAATCTCCGTTCCCTCTCCACTCCAGGGGAAGGATACTGCAAAATCCCCATTCCCTCCCCACTCCAGGGGAAGGATACTGCAAAATCTCCATTCCCTCTCTACTCCAGGGGAAGGATACTGCAAAATCTCCATTCCCTCCACACTCCAGGGGAAGGATACTGCAAAATCCCCATTCCCTCCCCACTCCAGGGGAAGGATACTGCAAAATCCCCATTCCCTCTCCACTCCAGGGGAAGGATACTGCAAAATCCCCATTCCCTCCCCTCTCCAGGGGAAGGATACTGCAAAATCCCCATTCCCTCCCCACTCCGGGGGAAGGATACAGGAAATACTCAGCTGGTACTCGGGAGGCATGGCTTGGTGGGCGTGGCAGGGGAAGGATGCTGCAAAATCCCCATTCCCACCCCACTCTGGGGCCAGCCAGAGGTGGTATTTGCCGGTTCTCCAAACTGCTCAAACTTTCCGCTACCGGTTCTCCAGAACCTGTCAGAACCGGCTGAATTTCACCCCTGCTACCCTCCCTTTTTCCTCTCCCTCCTTCTCCTACCCTTTTTTTCCCGACATCGGTAGAGATGAGATGCTATCAAAGTCTGCATTTCTTCCTCCAAGAAGTCATGTCTTCGTTACTCGTCCCTCCACCATGTTGCAAGCAGCCTCGGAGAAGGACATCTGATCCTCAGACATACAAAATGCCCGAGCCAAAAAAATAAAATAAAATGAAAAGAGGAAATTGAAATGGAAGTGAAACTCGGGCTGTCATACCAGAGTTGGCTTAAGACGGATAATATTCTCTGTTTTCATTTCGAGCACTCTCCGTTCTGTCCCTCGCTCCAGCCCACATTGTAGCTGGAAGGAAGTGTGAATTAAAATTAAATTGATTCATGAAATAATTAGAAGGAAGCTTGAGAAAGACGGAGATGGGTGCTTTTATTTATACCTTTTCGTTTCTACCTTTTATTAGACTGTTGGGTGGAGAGAATTTGTAAAAAGTAGTGTCGACAGAAATATCAGCCGCAAAGTGACTTATGACCATTTTTCACACTTGCGACTTGCAACATTCCCGTGGTCATGTGATCAAAATTCAGATGCTTGGAAACTGGCATGTACTTACGACTGTTGCTGTGTCCCGGGGTCATGTGATCCCCCTTTGCAACCTTCTGACATGCAAAATCAATGGGGAAGCCAGAATCACTTAACGGCCGTGTTACTAGCTTCATAACGGCAGTGATTCGCTTAACAACGGTGGCAGGAAAGGTCGTAAAATGGAACAAAATTAACTCAACAACTGTCTCACTTAGCAACAGACATTTGTAACGGCCGTGTTCCTAACTTCATAACAGCAGTGATTCGCTTAACAACGGTGGCAGGAAAGGTCGTAAAATGGAACAAAATTCACTCAACAACTGTCTCACTTAGCAACAGACATTTGTAACGGCCGTGTTCCTAACTTCATAACGGCAGTGATTCGCTTAACAACGGTGGCAGGAAAGGTCGTAAAATGGAACAAAATTCATTTAACAACTGTGTCACTTATGCAACAGAAATTCCAGGTTAAGTTGTGTTTTAAGTTGAGGTCTACCCTAGACTTAAAGACCATTAGTGTTATTAGGATTAAAGTGGCTAATTTAAACCCTGCAGTGATTCACTTAACAACGGTGGGCGGGAAGGTCGTCAAACGGAGCAAAATTCACCTAACTGTCTTGTTTAGCAATGGAAACGTTGGGCTCAATTTATGGTCGTAAGTCAAGGACCGCATGTGACGGCATTCCAAAACGGGTCAACATCAGAGGCGGTTGCCTCACGGGCAGGTAGTCCTCAACTTACGACATTTCATTTAGCGACCGTCCAAAGTTACAACAGCCCTGAAAAAAGCGACCAAAATTCTATTGCTAGGGAATTGACTCGTACTTATGACCATTGCAGCGGCCCAAGGTCACGTGATCCTCTTTTGCGACCTTCTGGCACGCAAAGTCCACGGGGAGGGACACCAGTTTCGCTTAACAGCCAGGTTACCAACTTATCCACTGTGGTGATTCACTTAACGACGGTGGCAAGGAAGATGGTAAAAATGGGGCAAAACTCACTTAAGTGCCTCATTTAACAACATGGAACGTTGCCCTAAATTGTGGCTGTGTTGTAAGGAGTAATCTTTTTTTTTTTGAAAGGCATTAGAGAATTTTATAATAGAAGAATAATAGAATGAAACAGAATAAAACATAAAGATTATTATTATTGGATAGATTTAAGATGATGTAATGAATTGTTATAATATAAATGAATCCCCTTCTCTCCTTCCTTTCCCCCTTCCTTTCCTCCTTCCTTCCCCCCTTCCTTCTCTCCTACATTCCCTCCTTCCTTCCCTCCTTTCTTCTCTCCTTCTCTCCTTCCTTCCCTCCTTCCTTCCCTCCTTTCTTCTCTCTGTAAGGAGTAATCTTATCGTCCTTACTTTCATTTGATTGTATTTTTTTTCTTCCTTTCTGAAGAAACTCAAAACGCCATTCATTTCAACCTGTTTCCTAAGGGAGGCAATTACATGCATTCCTCCACCAGATCATTCATCCCTGCGTTGGCTTCCTCTCCTGCGCATAATTGGCACATGGTAGAGCATTTCCTTTGACACATTTCCTATGACCGCCTTCTCTTTCTTAGAAAACTCGGGAACGTGCTTCAAATTGATCTCGGAAATGTACTGTGCATTTTTATGCATTCATGGATCCTAGGTCTCACCACCCCGGTCTCCGAGGATCGATGCTTTTAAAGCTTTTTTTAGAATTTCGGCTTTGAAATTTTTATTATCCCTCTGTCTGTCTGTCTATCTCTATACATATCATCTATCTGTCTAGCTACCTCTATCATTATTAGGTTATATAGCAATAGCAGTAGACTTATATACCGCTTCATAGGGCTTTCAGGCCTCTCTAAGCGGTTTACAGAGAGTTGCCCCCAACAATCTGGATCCTCATTTTACCCACCTCGGAAGGATGGAAGGCTGAGTCAACCCTGAGCCGGTGAGATTTGAACCGCTGAACTGCTGATCTAGCAGTAGCCTGCAGTGCTGCATTTAACCACTGCGCCACCTCGGCTCCTGTATAATGTATTGAGCATCCCTCTTTTGCTGCTTCATAATTGCCATGGACTATTGGGGAGGATGGGAACGAGGGGGGAAAAACTAAACCCATGGTGTCATTCTATTCTATTCTATTCTATTCTATTCTATTTAATTTTCTACTCTATTCTACCTTCCCACCAAAGGTGGTTCCTATTTTTCTCCTTGCATTTTTTACGTGCTTTCGAACTGCTAGGTTGGCAGAAACTGGGACAAATATAATACAATACAATAGCAGAGTTGGAAGGGACCTTGGAGGTCTTCTAGTCCAACCCCCTGTCCAGGCTACAAATCCTATACCGTTTCAGACAAATGGATATCCAACATCCTCTTAAAGACTTCCAATGTTGGGGCATTCACAACTTCTGGAGGGAAGTTGTTCCTCTGGTTAATTGTTCTCACTGTCAGGGAATTTCTGCTCTAAGTTCTAAGTTGCTTCTCTCCTTGATTAGTTTCCACCCATTGCTTCTTGTCCTGCCCTCAGGTGCTTTGGAGAATAGCTTGACTCCCTCTTCTTTGGGGCAGCCCCTGAGATATTGGAAGACTGCTATCATGTCTCCCCTGGTCCTTCTTTTCCTTAAACTAGACATACCCAGTTCCTGCAACCGTTCTTCGTATGTTTTAAGCCTCCAGTCCCCTAATCCTCTTCGTTGCTCTTCTCTGCACTCTTTCTAGAGTCTCCACATATTTTCTACATCGTGGCGACCAAAACTGAATGCAGGATTCCAAGTGTGGCTTTACCAAGGCCTTATAAAGTGGCATTAACCCTTCATGTTCCCAAATAATGGGAGCTCCCTCTGTTACTAGGGATTCAAACCGCCGAACTGCCGGCCTTTCTGATCGACAAGCTCAGCATCTTAGCCACCGAGCCACCACATCCCTTAGGTTCCTGCGAGGATGAATTTAAATAGCATTTTACGGCCGGGCTTAGTGTGATTAACAATACATTCCTCCAAGTCTCGTTTTCTGCACAACTGGGTGTTCCTTTTTTGTTGTCTTGATTGAATCAAGGCTTCCATTTTCTGAAGGAAAAAAGAGCTTTGGGGTCTAATCGCTTCTTCGACAGCCCTCATTAATCAAGTTGGTGACCTCCTGGACTCTCCAAGGCTCCTCAGCTGACCTTGGCTAAGTAGGGCCGTGTGTGGCGTTTTGACATTTTTTGGAGAACTCGGAGACCCTGGGGATTTCTCTTCAGTAGGATGCTTGGAAGGCCCATCCAACACGAAACCCCTCAGGGGTGGTGGTGGCGGTGTTCAAATGTGTGGATGAGGAAGGACTTTTAGCACAAGAGAACATTTTGCGATGGCCCAAAGCCAAAGGCTTCATCGATCCCATTTGCTCCTTTAGGTGTGAGCATGTGAGGGCATGATATGAAATAGGATGAGGTGTTTCTGATGACCGTTTCTATCTGTTAGTAATTGTGATTTTAGAGGTGAGAAATTGTTTGTTGTGACTTGGTCATTATTGAATCAGTGACTTTCTTTTTTTTCTTTCTTTCTTCCTTCCTTTTTCCTTTCTCTTTCTTTCTTTCTCTCACTTTTGTCATTCCTTCCTTCCTTCCTTTTTTTTCTTTTCCTTCCTTCCTCCTTTTTCTCTCTCTCTCTCTTCCTTCCTCCTTCATTCTTCCTGCCTTCCTTCCTGCCTGCCTGCCTTTCTTCCCTCTTTTTCTTTCTTTCTATCTTTCTTCATTTCTTTTTTCTTTTCCTTCCTTCCTCTTTTCTTTCTCTCTCTCTCTCTTCCTTCCTCCTTCATTCTTCCTGCCTTCCTTCCTGCCTTCCTGCCTTCCTTCCCTCTTTTCTTTCTTTCTATCTTTCTTCATTTCTTTTTTCTTTTCCTTCCTTCCTCCTTTTTTCTTTCTCTCTCTCTCTTCCTTCCTCCTTCATTCTTCCTGCCTTCCTTCCTGCCTTCCTGCCCTCTTTTCTTTCTTTCTTTCTATCTTTCTTCATTTCTTTTTTCTTTCTTTTCCTTCCCTTCCTTTTTTCTTTCTCTTTATCTTCCTTCCTCCTTTGTCCTTCCTGCCTGCCTGCCTGCCTGCCTTCCTTCCTTCCTTTCTCTTTCCCATCCTTCTTCCTTCCTCCTTTTTCTTTCTTTCTCTCTCTCTTTCTTCCTTCTTCCTTCTTTCCTTTCTTTCTCTTCCTTCCTCCTTCTTTCTTCCTCCTTCCTGCCTTCACCTTCTTTCTTTCTTTCTTTTCCTTTCGTCCTCCTTTCTCTTTCCTTCTTTCCCCTTCTTTCTTTCTATCTTTCTTCCTCTCTCTCTGTCCCTTCCTTCCTTCCCTTCTTTCTCTTTTCTTTTTCATATTTCTATATCACCTATCTTCCTCAAACAACGGCTCTGTGTAGTATGCCATATAATAACCAATAAATAAAAAATGTAGCATAATTAACATTAAACTTAAAAAAAATCAATGAGGGTTAAAATGTTAAAGTTATCAAATAATAATGATTATTCAACAGCATGAAAAGCCGAAACAAATCTGAACTGAAGAAGCTTCTTGGGTGAGAAACAAAATGTTTTCCAGGGGCGGGGGGGGGGGGGGAAACACCAGTTGCCTCTTGGAACAATCACGACTCGGATGATTGAGAGTCTCCTTAGACATCCTGATACCTTGTTATATGGAACCAAGAGATTTTCTGATTTAGAAGGAGAATGAGAATATAGACAGGAGGAGGAGGAAGAGAAGGAGGAGGAGGAGGAGGAAAGGGGGAAGGGGAGCAGGAGGAGGAGAAGAGGAGGAAGAAGAAGAAAAGGGGAGGGGGAGGAAGAGAAGGAAGAGAAATAGAAGGAGAAGGAGAAGAGGAGGAGAAATATAAAGGGAGGAGGAGAATATAGCTAAGAAAAGGGAGGAGAAGAAGGAGAATATAGATGATGATGAGGAGGAGGATATAGACAGAAGAAAGAAAAGAATAATATAAACAGGTAGTGGAGGAGGGAGGAGGAGAATATAAAGGAGGAGGAGAACATCTTACAGCATTTTGCCTTACCATGTTCTGTTGCTTTATTTACTTCTACGCATGTTAAAAAACATGGGGAACTAGTGTTGCCCCGTGGTGTCAAAAATATTTCAGTTTATTATGATTGGCCAGCCTTGGTGAGCAACGGGTCACTCATTTCAACAGAAGGATCCCTTCGTTGAAAGACCCCGATGGATCCAAAGGTTTTCTCTTGATGGGTCTTGCTGAAATTTCCTAGCTGAATGAAAGGTTAAATCAGTCTCTGAAATGAGAAAATAACTCACATCGTTAATTGAAGGGGAGGAAGGGTGTGTGTGTGTGTGTGTGTGTGTGTGTGTGTGTGTGTGTGCGTGTGTTTGTGTGTGTGTGTAGACATTTTCTTCTCCTCCAAGCGAAGGAATACATAATTTATTTCGAAATTCTGCCTGGTGGGGAGATGGCTAGAGCCAGCCACGGGGAAAAGCCTTAGGTCAAATTTGATTGAAGACAGATTGCGCTTATACAGTCGGCGCAGATCTGCTACAATTTCCAATTTCTATTTATTTTAAAAAAACAGTTTCCCCTGCTCTTTAGCTAAGGGAATCCAGAATGGCGAACGCAGGGACAGCGAAACAGAGACAACTTCTAACTTCCATGGCACGCACGCACACAAAAAGAGAATTTTTTTCTCGAGTAGAAATAAGGGGATTTTTCTCTTGCATGCCTCTTAGCATTATTCAACCACTCTCTTAGCTCACCCTCGGTGAAAAAAATAGGCTCCAGAAAAGACTTGGTAGAGTTGCAAGGAAAGCCTTGGAAAAGGTATTCTGATGACCTGATTCAGCTGGTTTAGACCGGTTCGGCCAAAGCAGTAGCGGAAATCGTGGGTGGGCCTAAGATTTTTTGCTATATATGTCTTTCATCTTTTCTATGTCTATCTATCTCTATCTTATCTATCTTATCTCTTATCTATCTATCTATCTATCTATCTATCTATCTATCTATCTATCTATCTCTGTCTGTCTGTCTGTCTGTCTGTCTGTCTGTCTCTATCTCTATCTATCTATCTATCTATCTATCTATCTATCTATCTATCTATCTATCTCTATCTACCTACCTACCTACCTACCTACCTACCTACCCACCCACCCACCCACCCACCCACCCATCTGTATTTCTCTCTGTCTCTCTGTCTCTCTATCTCTCACTGTCTCTGTCTCTCTCTGTCTCTCTCTCTCTTATCTAGCTTATCTATCTATCATCTGTCTGTCTGTCTATCTATCTATCTATCTATCTATCTATCTACTTATGTATCTGTCTCTTTCTTATCTAGCTTATCTATCTATCATCTGTTTGTCTATCTGTCTGTCTGTCTGTCTGTCTGTCCGTCCGTCCATCCATCCATCCATCCATCCATCCATCCATCCATCCATCCATCCATCCATCCACCCATCTCTATCTATCTATCTATCTATCTATCTATCTATCTATCTATCTATCTATCTATCTATCGTATCTATCTATCTATCTATCATCTATCATCTATCTATCTACCTATCTACCTATCTCTCTCCTTCTTTCTCTTTCTCTCTCCCACTATTCACCATCCATCAGTATCTATCTATCATGTATCATGTATCTCTATCTATCTATCTATCTATCACTATCTATCTATCTATCTATCTATCTATCCATCCATCCATCCATCCATCCATCCATCCATCCATCCATCCATCATCTATCGGTATCTATCTATCTACCTCTCCATCCATCCATCCATCCCTCTCTCTACCTACCTATCTCATGTTTTCAGTCCATACATAAGAGCTTTTCCCATACGTTGCCCTCCTCATTTTATTAGGACGAATGGAAAAAAAATTCCCAGATGGCTGTGCAAGCAATATATTTAATGTACTTGTAATTAAATAAACATTAAGCATAATGCAATTGTCTTACTTGTGCATTTGTCAATTAAATAAACAGAAGTGGACAAAGTCCTTAATGAGGGACACAAGACTTGGTTGGAAACTTTTTTTAAAAAGGTCACCATGGCTAAATGATGCCTTTATTTGCGAATTAGTGTTCTTATAAATCTTACGGTAACCATTTTCCAGCCAAATGTGTACCTAACAGAATTATGTGTTAAGTGGCGGATGCTTTCTGAGAGATCCTTGAATGAATGGAAGGAAAATATCATAAACGGCGGACAGATGAATTACACAGTAAAATTCAGGGAGCTGCCAGTCAAGCCAATGTCATTGCGGGTGATGGAAAACAGCCCGAGTTTGGATTTCTTCCATTTTTCTTTCTCTTGCTTTAGCCGGCAGTTGAATTCTTTGTGGTTTTTCTATAAAATGCCATCATGAAAATGTGTTTCTGTGTGTTCTTCCCATAGGCTACATGGGTCCACGTTTCCTGGCATTCTGGGGTTTTTTTAAAATGGAATTTTTCCTAATGCAGTGGAGTTTTTAACATACCAGTTATAGGATAGTACCTTTGCTTAACCCAACATACTACATTAAGTTTGTCTCTCAGTGACTCAGTCAATCTGTCTGTCTGTCTCTTTGTTATTCTATCTATCTATCTATCTATCTATCTATCTATCTATCTATCTATCTATCTATCTATCTATCTATCTATCTATCTATCTATCTATCTATCTATCTATCTGCTTACCTGTCTACCTATCTATAATATCTCCCCCCTCTCTCTCTGTCTATGTTAGGAGGACCCTTCATATATTTCTGTGCCACTTAGACTGAAAAGAAAGATACTTCAAAAGTACTATTGCTAACAGATGTTTCTGAGCTAACTGGCAGAAATACATAGATGCACTATCCATCCCTCCCTCCCTCCTTTTCTCTCTTCCCCTTCTTCTTCTCTCTCTCCTTCCCTCCTTTTCTCTCTCCCCCTTCTTCTTCTCTCTCTCCTTCCCTCCTTCTCTCCCTCTTTCCCTCCTTCTCTCTCTCCCTCCCTCCTTCTCTCCCTCCCTCCTCCTCCTCTCTCTCTGTCCTTTCTCCTTTTCTCTCTCCCCCTCCTTCCTTCTCTCTCTCCCTCCTTCCCTCCCTCCTTCTCTCTTTCTGTCTGCCTCCCTCCTTCCCTCCTCCATCTCTCTCCCCCGCCCTCCATCTTTCTCCCTCCCTCCTCTCTCTCCCTCCCTCCTTCCCTCTCTCTCCTTCCCTGCTCTCTTTCTCTCTCCCTCCCTCCCTTCCTCTCTCTCTCCCAATCTCCAGCAAATTGTTTCTTTATTCATTTATTTATTTAGCTAGCAAATCTTCAGGAAGACCTCTTCTGATAAGGACTCCTATGCTTCCCCTATCTCTCTTTAGCTCATTATGTCCCCACCTGCGCCACCGAATCCAAATACCTCTTCTTCTCTCTAGAATTCAACCCATGCCTAAAAGTTGAGTCCGTTCAAAAGCTTACCTCCCCACAAACCCATCTGGCTTCTGATCCCCAGGATTAAAACCAAATTGTGGGTGACCCACAATTAAGCTACAATGTTTTTTTTCCAAAAGTTGACTAAAGATCTGCCCTCCCAGAGGAAATGAGGGTGCCGAAAAGCAACTCCAGGCGGGCTGGATAAGCTGATAATCACTAACAGAAGCAGCCCGGCGAGGAATATTGTAAAATTGATGGGGAGTTTTTCCAAAGATGCCCATTGATGGCTTTGGTGGAAAAGGAATGAAGAGTGCAGCACTAGGAAAACGAATTGGCGGTTTTCACATGCTTAATAGTATATTTGATGTGCAAAAAGCAATTCTGATTTTTTTTTTAAAGACCACAAAGAACACTCCATCCACTCGAACAGGGTGCAAAGAAATCTCGCTGGCATGCATTTAATGGCGTAATAGGGGTGGGTTCACGGGTCAGGCAAACAGGAAAGTGGAATTGACCCAGCCAATTATGCCTGCAGGGATTAAATGGAGACGCAAAGAGGCTTAGTATTTTGGGAGACTAAAATAACTCCACCTGTTTGCTGGGCTGTGTGAACTACAACCTGGGAGAGTTCACCAGGCCAAGATTACTTTTAAAATCTAAAACAAAGGTTTGCTACATTGGTCACCTCCAATAACATCCGTTCTAATGTTGTTTTTGCAGCCCTGTGATTATTAAGTTAGTTACAGAGTAATTGGAGATGTTGCTGGAGAAGAAGACTCCTGCATTGAGTCCCTTAGACTGCAAGGCCATCCAACCGGTCAGTCCTAGAGGAGATCAACCCTGACTGCTCTTTAGAAGGCCAGATCCTGAAGAGGAAACTCAAAGACTTTGGCCACCTAAGGAGAAGGAAGAAGGACTCCCTGGAGAAGAGCCTCATGCTGGGAACGATGGAGGGCAAAAGAAGAACGGGACGACAGAGAAGGAGATGGCTGGATGGAGTCACCAAAGCAGTCAGTGTGAGCTTAAATGGACTCCGGAGGATGGTAGAGGACAGGAAGGCCTGGAGGAACATTGTCCATGGGGTCACGATGGGTCGGATATGACTTTGCAACTCACAACATCTATCTATCTATCTATCTATCTATCTATCTATCTATCTATCTATCTATCTATCTATCTATCTATCTATCTATCGTCTGTCTGTCTATCTATCTATCTATCTATCTATCTATCTATCTATCTATCTATCTTTTGTAGCTTGGAGCGAAGGGAAGGACGCGACAAGAGTTAAGAGGAAAGTGACTTTATTCAGCTCATAGTAAACTGCGATTCGACGTGGCGTGTTTCGCGCCCTACATTTATACCCCCGGGTTTGAACGAGGAGCCAATGGGGCGTCGAGTAGCTCGGCCAATCAGGGCGAGGATTGAACCGGCTCCGCTCGGGAACCAATCAGGAAGGAGCCCTTTGTTCGCGCGCTAGTTTTCCCGCGCTAGTATTCAACACCCCTCCCCCCCCAGTCAAAGAGTTCTTTTGGGAAGGGCAAACATAGTCTTGTAGGTAGGCGGGGCGGTGGCGTTCTCGCCCTGACCTTCGTGGCTCCCCGGCGGTCGTTGACGGGGGGGAACCCGCTGGCGGAGTTGTGTCCGTGGTAGGGCGGTGAACCTGTGGTTCGGGCCCGCGGGAGAGAGCTGGCCCCGGGTCCCCTGTCCAATGTCCAACTGTCTGGGGTGGCGTTTCCGTGGCAACCGGAGTGTCCGGTTGCGGTCCCGTGCAGTCTGGTTGGGGTGTAGATTCAGAGTCTCGATAAGGGCTTCGAGGAAGAGAGTAGCCGGTTGAGGCGTGCCTGTCCGGAAAGTTCGCATCGGCTTGCCTCTCGTTCCCCGGGTGGAAACGGTCCGATGGGGAAAAAATCAACGATGTTGGCTCCTGGTGTGAGCGGGTGTGCGCAGGGCTCGGGCCGTCTGTTTCCGCGGGAAGGCGACGCCTTAATTGGTCCACGTGGCGCCTCCATTGTGCTCCGTCGGCCAGGCCGACCCTGAAGGAACAGGGGCCGGTCAGAGCTGTGATGGTTGCGGGAACCCACCGTGGATCCCCGGAAAAGGAGCGGGCCCATACCGGATCCCCTAACTTAAACGCGTGGGAAGGGAGGGCCCCCAGGTTGCTCGGCCGATCCCCTGCGTAGAGTGGATGGAGCCTGTCTAGGGAGGTTCGCAATCTCCTACCCATCAAGAGCTCTGCGGGACTTTTATTCGTCGTTGGGCAGGGTATGGAGTGCTGGCTCAAGAGGTAAGCCGCCACTCTTTCTTGCCAGTCGCCCTGGCCCATGCGGCCCAAGGCTTCTTTCGCTGAGCGAACTGCGCGCTCCGCCCGGCCATTGCTAGCTGGGTGATAGGGGGCTGTGGCCGCGTGTCTGATTCCTTGCTCGGCCAGGAATTCTTGGAACGTGGTGGAGGTAAACTGGGGCCCATTATCGGAAACTATCACATCCGGTAACCCATGGGTAGCGAACATCTTACGGAGGGCCCTCACTGTACTCTCCGCTGTGGTGGAGGTCATGATCACCAGCTCCACCCACTTAGAGTAAGCATCTACCACTATCATAAAGTTTCGGCCGTGGAAGGGACCGGCGAAATCAATATGTAAACGGGACCATGGACCTCTAGGGATTTCCCACTCGCGAGGGGCGGCTGTGGGGGGATTCGGCCTGGAATTTTGGCATATTCTACATCGGCCTACATAATCTGCGATTTCGGAATCTAACAAGGGCCACCACACATAGCTACGGGCTAACGCTTTCATTCGTGCTATGCCTGGGTGGTTTTTATGGAGTGCAGGCAGGATTCGTGCCCGCAGGGCTGTGGGGATCACTACCCTATCCCCCCAGACAAGACACCCCCCATGAAGGGCGAGTTCGGCTTGTCGCATTTTGAATGGACGGAATTCTTCCGCTACCTTTTCCGTGGGCCACCCCCTCAAAACCCATGAAGCAACCTGAGATAGGACGGGGTCAGCCTTTGTGCAGGCTGCGACGTCCGCGGCCGAGACAGGGAGGTCGGATTCGGCGATGGACAGAACAGAGAGCGCGGGCACGTGGGCTGTGTCCGTCTCTGGCAGAGGGCAACGGCTTAGAGCGTCTGCGTGCCCTAGCTGTTTGCCCGGACGGTATAACAGCGTATATGAATACGCTGTTAGAAACTCCGTCCATCTAGTCATGCGGGGGGACAAAATGGGGGGGGTTGGCTTGTCGCCCGCCAGTAGCCCCAAGAGGGGCTTGTGATCCGTGACCAGGGTGAAATTCCTACCGTAGAGGTAGTCATGGAACCGCTTAATGCCGGAGACTGCAGCCAGGGCCTCTTTATCGATTTGGCTGTAGTTCCGCTCCGTGGAGGAGAGTGTCCGGGAATAGAAAGCTATGGGGGCTTCTGAGCCGTTCGGGAGGACGTGGCTCAGGACCGCCCCAACGCCATAGGGGGAGGCGTCGCAAGTCAGAATTAGGGGCATCCTATCGCTGTACTGGATTAGGACTGCCGATGAAGTTAAAATATCTTTTATAGCCGCGAACGCGTGCGCTTCACGGCTACCCCATTTCCAGGCCGCTGACCGGTCAAGTAGTCGGTGTAGCGGCTCAGCTAGTGACGCCTTGTGGGGGATAAAAGGGGCGTAGAAATTTAGAAGCCCCAGGAACGCCTGTAATTCCGCCCTAGAGGTGGGTGCGGGTGCGTTTTTGATGGCGGCAACTTTGGAAGGAGTGGGGTGGATGCCTTGGGCATCAATGAGGAACCCCAAGAACTCAACTTTGGGAACAGCAATTTCGCATTTGCTGCGCTTTAATTTCAGTCCTGCCTCCCTAAAACGTGTGAGGACCTCCCGCAGTGTTTTCAGGAGTTCCGAGTGGCTGGGGGCTGCGACCAGGACGTCGTCGAAGTAGGGAACGACGCCTGGGAGCCCATGGAGCAACCGCTCCATGAGGCTCTGGAAAATCCCAGGGGCAACCGAGACGCCGAATTGTAGGCGGCGGCAACGGAAGGCCCCACGGTGGGTGACGATGGTCTGGGTTGTAGCCGCATCGTCGTCTACGGGAAGCTGCTGGTAGGCCTGTGCCATGTCTAGCTTGGCGAAAATGCGGCCCTGTCCTAAGGAGTGGAGTAGGTGCTGCACTACGGGAACCGGATACGGGTTTGCCTGCAGGGCCAAATTGATGGTCGACTTGTAGTCGGCACATATTCTCACCGTTCCGTCGGGTTTGACCGGGAGGACTATGGGGGTTTCCCAACGGGCGTGATCTACGGGCTCGAGTACCCCTTGCTCAATAAGTTTGTCCAGTTCTGCGTCTACTTTTGCTCGCAATGCGAAGGGAACCCTGCGTGCCTTTAGTCTAACGGGAGCGACCTGGGGATCGAGGCAGAGGGAAATTGGGGTGCCCTTATAACAGCCCAATCTCCCATCAAATACGTCTGAGAACTCGTCTAGGACGCTATCTACGGCGAGGGGAACTACCCTGTGTACCCCTTCTATGGTGAGGCCCAAAGCGGAGAACCATTCCAACCCCAGGAGAGCGGGCAGGTTGTTTCTAACGACTAAAACTGGGAGTTTCCCTTTAAAATTCCCGTATTCCACCCGGATGTGGTATATCCCGGCTGTGGGAATCCCATTTCCCTGGTAGTCTAGGAGGGAGACCCGGGCGGGGCGCAGCTTTCTCTGGGGAACCCCGGGGCAAAGGCGGGAGAACAAAGCCCAAGATAGGAGAGAACGGGATGAACCAGAGTCCACCTCCATTTGGCAAAGCTGACCTTCGAGCCGGACGGCGGTGCTTATTTTCCGGTGGCCGGCAGGAACGTGGGATGCCTGGTAGACCACGCAATCAGCGCTGGAGGGCTGGTAGGTTGAGTAGCAGTCCTCAGTGCGCTTCGCGGGACGTGGTTGCTGGCGGCGTTGCGGCGCCGGGCGCTGGTTGCTGGGTTGCATGAACGACGGGGCTGGCAGGGGAGCCCGGCATACTCTGGCGAGGTGCCCTTCTCCTCGGCAGCGGCGGCAAACGGCAGAGCGGTACGGGCAGGCTGCGCGGCTGTGGCGGCCGCCACATCCGCGGCAAGGTGCGTTTGATGCTGGCTGAACGGGCGCCGGCGGTTGCTGGGGTGGCCTCTGCTTCGGCTGCATCCTCATCTGGCCAACGATTTCCTCCTCCTCCTCCTCGTCTTCGGCAGGGGAGAGATCGTCGACGAGGTTCGTCTGGGTGGACGGCCCCGCGGCGGGTTGTGCGGGGGGGGTTAGCTGGAGGCGTTCCATGTCGGCCGTGGATTGTTCGGAGAGTTCGGCTGCTCGCGCTATCTCCACGGCTTGCATCAGGGTAATCTTGTGATTCCGGAGTAATCGGCCGCGTAAATGTGCGTCGCGGACCCCGCACACAAACTGTTCCGCAAGATTCTCCTCCAGGTCTGCGAAATCACACTGGGCGGCCACAGTGCGCAAAGCCTCCAGGAAATGGCTAATGGACTCGTTGGCCCTTTGTACTCGGCGGCGGAAAGCGAAACGGCGTGCAAACAGAGAGGGTGAGGGAGCGTAGTGGTTCCTCAGCCTGGACATCAGCTCGGCCCACCCAAGTTTGTAGGCTGGCCTCGGGGCGGCCAGGGCTCTCGCAGAGGCGAACATGGACGGCTCACAGCAGGACAGGAAGAAACTGCACTTCTCCTCGTCGGTCTGAGCCTGGTTTTTCGAGGCGATTAGGTAGCACTCGAACCGCTCCATGAACCCGTCCCATGATTCTCCGGTGGCTCCGCCGAATGGCGCGAAAGGAGGAAGCGATGACGCCATCGTGATGTGGAGCCGGAGAGAGAGAGAAAATGACGGAGAAAATTTCGCGTTCGCTGCCGGCGTTCTTGGTCCGAGGATAGCGTGCTCGCTGGTTCAGACGCGGTGGCAGCTGGCTGTTCTTCTCCGTGGTCGCGGGAATCGGGATCCCACCTTCGTCGCCAGTTTTGTAGCTTGGAGCGAAGGGAAGGACGCGACAAGAGTTAAGAGGAAAGTGACTTTATTCAGCTCATAGTAAACTGCGATTCGACGTGGCGTGTTTCGCGCCCTACATTTATACCCCCGGGTTTGAACGAGGAGCCAATGGGGCGTCGAGTAGCTCGGCCAATCAGGGCGAGGATTGAACCGGCTCCGCTCGGGAACCAATCAGGAAGGAGCCCTTTGTTCGCGCGCTAGTTTTCCCGCGCTAGTATTCAACACTATCGTCTGTCTGTCTGTCTGTCTGTCTCTCTCTCTCTCTCTCTCTCTCTATCTATCTATCTATCTATCTATCTATCTATCTATCTCAAGTACTTTGGCTACCTAAGGAGAAGGAAGGACTCCCTGGAGAAGAGCCTCATGCTGGGAAAGATGGAGGGCAAAAGAAGAAGAAGGGGATGGCAGAGAAGGAGGTGGCTGGATGGAGTCACTGAAGCAGTTGGTGTGAGCTTCAATGGACTCCAGAGGATGGTAGAGGACAGGAAGGCCTGGAGGAACATTTTCCATGGGGTCACCATAGGTCAGACATGACTTCAAAGGCTTCAATTCTTTGGCGCTCAGCCTTTCTTATGGTCCAACTTTCACAACCAACTGGGAAAACCAGTGAATTCTTCTTTAACCTTCTTTTATTTTCAGTCTCCGTTTTTATTCTCCAACCATCGATAAAATACTTCCCCTATCTCATAATATTCCGTTTGTTCTTTCTCCTTAATCTCTGATTCAATATTTTTGTGTGCTGGGGAAAATAGATGAAAACATTTTCCTGAGAGGCAGCTCGGTTAATCCGTTGTGTTAAAATACAACAGAGTCCACCTTTGGCAGCTCCTTAAATTGCTTGAAGATGCTACTATCACTTAAGCTTTCGTGGAACATGACCGCAACGTCAGATAATGAACTGAATTCCTGGAAGAGAGACTTTTTACAGGGTCTGGTGGGTGGAGGGAGAAGAAAAAACGAGGGAAAAAATGGAGGAGGGAAAGAAAAGGCAAGGTTGTTTTGAAAGGTAATAGAGAAACAAAAATTGTTTAGATGTAAGGATGTATAATTATATAAATATAATGATGAGAATAAATGAGAATTATAACCAGGTCTACATCTCGTCCAAAATGAGGCTGGGTGTGTGTGTGTTTAAAAGCACAATGACTATATATGTATACTTTTCCATTCTCTTTTTTTTAAAGGAGGAAGATATACGCCAAATTAAATATGTATATTGAAAAGGAATTAAAGATACCATCCACATAAAATGGAGCTTGCTCAGAAGCTGAAATACACCAAGTAAATGAGATGAAAAGTGTGAAGTAGAGGAAGGAGGTAAGGGAAGAAGGGAGGGATAGGAGGAGGGGGAAGAGGAGGAGAGGAAAGGAGGAGTGGAAAGGGGAGAGAGGAGAAGGAGAGAGGAAGGGGAAGTAGAGAAGAGAAGGACGACAGAGGGAAGAAAGGAGGTAGGGAAGAGGAGGAGGAGAGAGGGATAGGAGAGAGGGGGGAAGAGGAGGAGAGAAAGGAGGAGTGGAAAGGGGAGAGAGGAGAAGGAGAGAGGAAGGGGAAGTAGAGAAGAGAAGGATGACAGAGGGAAGAAAGGAGGTAGGGAAGAGGAGGAGGAGAGAGGGATAGGAGAGAGGGGGGAAGAGGAGGAGAGAAAGGAGGAGTGGAAAGGGGAGAGAGGAGAAGGAGAGAGGAAGGGGAAGTAGAGAAGAGAAGGATGACAGAGGGAAGAAAGGAGGTAGGGAAGAGGAGGAGGAGAGAGGGATAGGAGAGTGGGGGGAAGAGGAGGAGAGAAAGGAGGAGTGGAAAGGGGAGAGAGGAGAAGGAGAGAGGAAGGGGAAGTAGAGAAGAGAAGGATGACAGAGGGAAGAAAGGAGGTAGGGAGGAGGAGGAGAGAGGGAGAAGAAAGTGATGGATAAGGTACAAATACGGTGTATGGAGATCAGAAGAGCCAATAATTGTTTTTGGGAGTTGATAGTAAGATGAATCAATGCAAACATTTAATAATACAATACGATGTTGGCTATGTAATAGTATACATGTGGTTATATGTTATGAAAGTGGAAAAATTAAAAAAACCTTTTAATTAAAAAATTGTTTAGATTGTGGGTCATAAATCACACATAAATCTTTATTTGTGTTCTGCAGCGCAGAGAATCTTAGAGCCTTTCAAAGACCAGACATGTCCTTATCACTTGAATTTTATTGCCCTGAGAAGTTTATATACTTATGTCACCGCTGTAACTCAGGGGAAGGATTAAAAGGAAAAAAAGGAAAGGGAAAATTGCAAAACAATGAGGTGAAATGCAGAGTTTGGAAGAGCATCTAAAAACGTTCTATGAAAATGATTTGAAGCGTTGATGGAGTTGGCTGAAATGTCAAAAATCGCTTAAGGAAAAGAATGCGAGTGCTTTTGTTTCCACGCAGAAACCGTTGCTGAACTTCATAATTACAGGAGGTAATTACGCTCAGCTGATAGTCATTAAGCTCCTCTCCAGACTATAAAAGAGACTGCTTGTGCCACACCCTTCTTGCAGAAGTCAACGCTTGGACTAAAGAGAAACGAACTTGGCAGGCTGGATTGCTGCCAGAGTTTGTCTGAATTGCTGCCAAGGTTTGTCGGACTTGCTGCCAAGGGCCTTATCTGTTTGTTTATTTGGCTTTCAGCCATCGAGATTCTGGTCTTGTTATTAAAGGACATTCCATTTTATGCTTGTCTCGGCTTTCGTTACTGGATGGAGGAGGGGGTTGGAACAATTAGGAAACAAAGCAAAAAGCTATGATCGGAGGCGGGTTTCACATAATTTTGCCACCGGTTTGCTGCACACCGAAAATGTGAGCATGGGCGCGCGCATGCACACGGCGTAGAAAATGTGGTTAAATAAGACAGCATAGCGCTGGGGCAGGTGGGAAAGGATCACCCACAGGTCACCACTACCAGTTCACCCGAACCAGTCCAAATGAACCGGTTCGAACCGGCCCGAACGAACCGGCTGGAAATCACCGCCGGCTGTGATCTGTTGTTAATGCCTTATTCTACAGTAACAGAAAGGGTTGGAAGTCAATGAGGTTTTTTTTTTCTTTCTCTTTCTCTATCCTTCCTCCCTTTTCTTCCCCCTTCCCCCACATCGTCCTCTTATTTGCTTTTGTATTTTATAATACCTTATAACTTAATAAAAAATAATATGTATCGGTTCAAAAAATAATGATAATTTGAAACGTTTCAATCTCCTTGGAGCCCCAGTTCAACTCCGAGTGACTTTGTGGATATATTAAACATGCGGGTTTTCTTGGCAATAACTCAGCAGTCGTTTTCCATCGCTTTCTTGTGGGATAGGTGTATTTTTAAATTGAAATAGGTGTAATTTTAAGTTACAGCCTTGGGGTTTCCTCTTGAAATGGTAACCTGTCAAGCAACTTTACTTTCGAGCTCAGACAAGGCTGCCCTATAAAACAATAAGATGACCTAAGTGTCTATATCAGTAATAAGGAAGTAATTAAAAACTGCTATATATATGAAGTGACTATTTAGAATATCTTGTTGAAAAAATGAAGGAATAACATCTTTCTTTGAATGTATGATGCACTTGAGAGACTGCCTGCTGCCAATTACCTCCCACAGACCCACTAGATCTCACAGGGTTGGCCTCCTCCGGGTTCCATCTACCAGCCAATGCCATCTGGCTATTACCCGGGG
The DNA here is from genome assembly GCF_051295495.1 of Thamnophis sirtalis. Classification (NCBI taxonomy): domain Eukaryota; kingdom Metazoa; phylum Chordata; class Lepidosauria; order Squamata; family Natricidae; genus Thamnophis; species Thamnophis sirtalis. Next base: position 78,967,870 of record NW_028261389.1, read on the forward strand.
GAGGGCCTTCTCTGTGGCAGCTCCGGCCCTTTGGAATGAACTCCCCGCAGGGATTCGGACCCTCACCTCTCTCCAGGCCTTCCGAAAAGCCGTCAAAACCTGGCTTTGCCGGCAGGCCTGGGGGTGATGAGTTCCCTCCCCTCTCGACATGTATGGTTGTGCGACTGTTGCCTATTTTTATTATTTGTATTTTGTTTTTTATGTTCCCCTTTTCCCCCTTGAATTGTTCGCCGCCCTGAGTCCTCCCGGAGAAGGGCGGCATACAAATAATAAAATTCTAATTCTAATTCTAATTCTACATGGACAATAATGAACATAAGCGTACTCGATAGATGATTGGTGGGATGATACATAATTGAAAACAGTGATATACAAATATAAATGGTTGGTAAATCTTTTTTTTTTAATATCGGGATATGTGATTATATAAAGGTATATTGTTATTAAACAGACAATCAAGAATGTAAGGGGATTAGGTTTATTGAAAAGAAAAAATATATATTAATCGTAATTGAATATGCCTTGTACAATGAAAGTGAGGTATTTAGTTATATCAGATGAAAAAGCTGTGGTTGTAAATGTAATTGAGAATATGGACGTAAAAACTCCTGTAACCAAATGACATGCTGTATGTAATGGATGAGAAATTGTGTATGTTTTTTTTAAAATAAAAAGGGGAAAAAAAACTTGAAAAAAAAGATGACCTAATTGTTTATATCAGTAATGGCTAATCTTTTCTGGAATGAGTGCCCAATGCACACATGTGTGCCTGAACCCCAAAAATGCAATGCGCACGAACATGCGCTCCACTCCCCATGCATGCACATGCGTGCCCTGAACACACCCCTTCCCCGCCATGCACACAGGGCAGAGACCCAATTACCAGCTGGCCAGTGGGGGGTGAGGGTACATGCACCGTAGACCTGAATTAGGGTGACGGCTCACATTCCCACAGAGAGGGTGCTGCATGACACCTGTGGCAAGTGTGCCATAGCTTTGCAATCACAGGTCTATATCAACTTTGAGTTGATCAGGTTGGGTGAAGAAACGTCTTCAGTGGCATTCTTGGATGAACCGTGTCAAAAAAATAAGTCACGTAAAGTTAAAGGTTCCCCTCGCGCATATGTGCTAGTTGTTCTCGACTCTAGGGGGCGATGCTCATCTCCGTTTCAAAGCCGAAGAGCTTTGTTCAGGAGCTCCAGCCGTGCGATCCTGTCCACCATTAAACCATCTTTCTAACCCGCCTCCACAGTTCCGGTGTCTTTTGCCCCAATTGGAGCTGAACCCAGATGGACGTTTTCTTCCAACAGGAACTTGCAATCCTCAAGATGTCTCTCCATTGTCTGACTTCTCAATTTCAAACGGGGTCCAGGTTGTTTCTAGATGGTGTCCTCACTTTTTCCTTAATTTAAGGCCTTGAACTTATAACATCCAGACAAGTCCAGACTTGTTTTCATAGACAGAATCAGGAAACCAGCCCTAATCCAAGTTATGCCCTACAGTCGGTCCTACAGCCAAGTTTCTCGTAAATATAGTCAAATCTTTAGCGAAGAGTCATCAATCTGGGAGGCTTCTGGAGGCCCCTCTTCTGCCAGGAAAACAACTTTTTTTCCGACTCAAAGTGCTCGTCGCTTGTTGCTGTGAACCTCGTCCAACATTTGCCTGGCGTTCATCATGGGTTGGGATCCACAGGAGAATAGTCCACTTTTCTGGGCTGATGCTCTTCAATCCCCAGCAAGAAGCAGAGTTGCTTCTGTGTAGGGCAGGGGTCGGCAACCTTAAACACTCAAAGAGCCACCAATGTCCTAACCAGAAGCCCCCATTCAATTCTGGAGCTGACCTGAAGTCCATCTTGCCTACTGATGAAAGGGAGAGAGCTGGGTGATAACTTCCTACACTGCCATAGAGTCTCCTCCTAGCACAATGTTCTTTTTCCTCTGCCAACCCGAAGTCCAGTTCCCCCACCATAGAGTCTCCTCTTTGCATGGCGTCCTTTTTCCTCTGCCGACCGGAAGCCCAGTTCCCCCACCATAGAGTCACCTTCTAGCATAGCGTCCTTTTTCCTCTGCCGACCGGAAGTCCGATTCCACCACCATAGAGTCTCCTCTGACCGGAAATCCGGTTCTTCCACCTAGAGTCATGTCCTAATATGCCATCCTTTTTCCTCTGTCGACCAGAAGTCCGGTTCCCCCACCATAGAGTCTTCTCCTAGGGTGGCATCCTTTTTCCTCTACCTGTCCTACCCGAAAGCCCTATCAATTGTGGAGCCAACCGGCAACAGGGAGCCCCGGCAGAGGGATGAAAAAGCCACATGCGGCTCCAGAGCCTCAGGTTGCCGACCCATGGTGTAGGGAGACACCCCCCCCTTCCCAAGTCAGTGGTGGAGACATTTCAGCAGATAGGAAAGGGCGTAGAAGCATTGATCCCTTCAGATGAATCCCCCCCACCCCCGGTGGTCATTTGGACAGTAAACCATCCTTCAAAATTATTAAGTGTGGCTGGAAAAGAATTAAGTGAAATGATGATGTATTGTTCAGTTATTGGGGGTGAAGTTTTTGAATAGTTACCAGTGGAAGGTAGCTGAGATCCATGTTTTTTTCTTTCTGACGATGCACTGTCTTGTTTTATAAGGAGAATCTTTATCACCTGCAAACACACACACACACACACACACACACACACACACACACCAGAGGTGGGTTCCTACCAGTTCGCACCTATTCGGTAGAACCGGTTCGTCAAATCTACCAAACTGGTTAGAAGAGGTTCCACCAGTGGACCCGGAAAGCAGGCCTCACCTACAGAAGAGGTTCCAAAAATTTTTGAAACCCACCACTGCCCCCCCCCACACACATACAGAAAGACAGACACACAGAGAGAGAGAGAGAAAGAGAAAGAAAGAAAGAAAGAAAGAAAGAAAGAAAGAAAGAGAAAGAAAGAAAAAGAATGTGAGAGAGAGATGAAAGAAAAAAAGAAAAAAGGGACAGAGAGACAAAAGGAAGGAGAGAGAGGGGGGAGGGAGGGAGGGAGAGGAAACACATGGCCAGCAAGCCACTCCCACCAGATCACATGGCCGGCAAGCCACTCCCACAAAGGAGGCCACACCCACAGAGTAGGTTCCAAAATTTTTTGAAACCCACCACTCTCTCTCTCTCTCTCACACACACACACACACACACACATTAAAACCTAGAAGAGAGTGGGGTTTCTGGAGAGGAGGAAGAGGAGGAGATAGAAGGAGAAAAGGGGAGAGGAGGAGAAAGAGAAGGAGGAGATAGAAGGAAAATAACCATGTCACTAACTCAACACCAGCACTTCCCTTAACAACGGTGCCAAGCAAAGTCATAAAATGGAGCACGTCACACGTGTCTCACTTAACAAGAGACATATGGGGCTCAGTCGTGCCCATAAGTTGAGAACTACCTGTATTTGCACCCGCAAACAAACACCTAAACTTGCCATTTTTAATTGTCCCACGCTAAGGGAGGACGGAAGGGTGAAGGAAATAAAATTTTCTGCACCTAGCAGCTCGCAACAGTTTTTACATGAAGCCGACTGAGGCTTTGCCAGTGCGTTTAAATCAAATGGGTGTGAGGAAGCCAATTTTTGAATTTAATCCATATGGTAAACAGCTGTTTCTTCCCTTGGACTGATTTCTAAAGTTTTCTTTAAAAAAAAAACTGAGAAGGAACCGGGGGTGGGTGGGGGGAAGAAAGGGACCATATTTTCAGTAAGTTCATCAGGACAAAAAACGAAACTTTGGTCTGGCTGCAGGCGGCAGAAATTAAGAGCAGGTGTCAGTCAATCAACATTTTCTATATGCTCCAATAAGAGAAATGAAGTCAAATGGGCCCTTTGCCAAAAAGCAGGGATCGATTTAAACTTTTGTCTGGAAAGGTTGTATATTTTGGGAGACGGATTTCATTGCTGCAAGGCAGATTGTTTTCAAAGCTACGGTCCACACATTGTCAAAGAGAAGACAATTATGTCATGGAGTCTCCTTTAGCTGGTCTTCGTAGCTGTTTTTCCACTGACATTTAAAACAATGTCAGCTCATGCAGGATTTTTTTTTAGCTAGCTTAAATGGGTTTCCTGAGCTGTTCCCTTTACTTAAACTACCAATAAGTGTTAAATCTCTGCATTTTCCACCCCAACTCCTATATGTGATAGATAGATAGATGGCTGGATTGATGGAAAGATGATAGATAGATGATAGATGATAGATAGATAGATGGATGGATAGATGGATGGAAAGATGATGATGATGATAGATAGATGGATGGATGGATGGATGGATGGATGGATGGATGGATGGATGGATGGTAGATGATAGATAGATGATAGATGATAGATGATAGATGATAGATGATAGATGATAGATGATTGGATGGATGGATGGATGGATGGATGATGGATGATGGATGATGGCTAGATAGATAGATAGATAGATAGATAGATAGATAGATAGATAGATAGATAGATAGATAGATAGATAGATAGATAGATAGATAGATAGATAGATAGATGATAGATAGATGATGGATGGATGGATGGATGGATGATGGATGATGGATGATGGATGATGGATGATGGATGATGGATGATGGATGATGGATGATGGATGATGGATGATGGATGATGGATAGATAGAGATAGATAGATAGATAGATAGATAGATAGATAGATAGATAGATAGATAGATAGATAGATAGATAGATGATAGATAGATGATAGATGGATGGATGGATGGATGGATGGATGGAGGATGGAGGATGGATGGATACATTGAGATAAACTACTCTCTAGGCTGTTTTGAATCCAGGTATAGATGAGTTCTCAGATGCCATGTGGAGAGTTGAGTAATATCCCTTCCCCCTGCAGCTGCAGTGGGGGAAGTCTTTATTATGTAAAGTGGGCTAGCCTGGCCTTCTCAATGGCCTATTGACAAAGTGTGGATGGGCAGGAAGCTACAGGCAACTATTCTGTCTTTTAAAGCATGCTTCTTTCTTTTCACATCCAGAGAAGCATTCTGTTCCATATTTCCTAAGATATTTCATTTTTTTCTGGGAGAGGGCTGGATGATAACTTCCCACATATCAAAGCCCATCAAAACGGGTTTAAGTCATAATCAACACCCAAGTGGATTTGAATCCTCATTCATACGGCCATGCCTTATCTATTTTTCCGGCCCAACTTTCAGTTCAAAAATGTAGCCCATCCGAATGTTCCTTGCGTTGGCCCGGAGTATAATTTAGTTGGATTTATTCCCAGTTCGGAATAATTATTCAGGAAAAGCTAGCAATAAGCAGTGAACAATCTGCAGAAAGGATAAATAAAGAACAGAAGAGGACTACGTTTCGAGAATCTAGCACACTCGGGAAATTATTGTATTGAAACAGAATGAAAAATTGGAATACGCCGTGAAAGGAAGGAAGGAAAGGACAGATGGGATGGGAAATGATACCAGAACATTTTAATTATGTGTAAGAGTATAGTAATTAATGAACTGCGTTTCAGTATACGATACTAATATAATGTCACCAATGTGTAAAGCTTTACATTTACATGACATCATGCTATGGTGATGATTGGCAGTTTTATGTTACTTATCGTTTGAAGGACTGAGAGCATGAAGGATGGAGAACGTGAGACTCATTCAAAACAGGGGAGGAAGTATGAGCTCAGAAACACTTCGGTTCAATTAGCTGGCGAAGAATGATGACTTTGAAAAAAAAGATCTAAGAAGATGTCAGAAATGCTGTTCTCACCATAATCTGTGTGGTCCCCGCAGCTCTCCGAGCATGGTTGTTTTCACACGACAGGAACTCGTTCATTGCACAACATATGGATGGACGACACCGCCATCTCCACTGGGAAACCGCGAGCATCTTAAAACAAGTTAAGTTGAAAAGGCTAGAGAATTCCTGGGAAGTCTGGCACCCACCCAAATCAGCCATTGACGGGCACATAGAGATAAACAACAACTACATACCATTCAAAAGAGACAATCAAAAAAAGCAGATAAATAAATACAGTGCTACCTCGGTACTCATCGTTAATTAAAGACAGTCTCTTTGTGTGTCCAATCAACTTAGCCAATAAAGCTATTCTTCTCTGCTCTGTTTTGTTCTGTATTGTTCTCTCCTCTCCTCTCCTTTCCTCTCCTACAAAACTAAAATGATTAAGTAGAAGACACAAGGAGACAAATTCCTTGTGTGTCTATCCATGCTTGCCCAAATAAAATTGGACTTCAACTCCCAGAATTCCTCCTCTCTCTCTTCATCTTGATGATGTGCGGACATATTCTATTCTATTCCCATATTCTATTCTATTCCCATATTCTATTCTATTGTATTCTATTCTATTCCCATATTCTATTCTATTCCCATATTCTATTCTATTCTATTCCCATATTCTATTCTATTCCATATTCTATTCCCATATTCTATTCTATTGCATTCTATTCTATTCCTATATTCTATTCTATTCCCATATTCTATTCTATTCTATTCCCATATTCTATTCTATTCCATATTCTATTCCCATATTCTATTCTATTGCATTCTATTCTATTCCCATATTCTATTCTATTCCCAAATTCTATTCTATTCCCATATTCTATTCTATTCTATTCCCATATTCTATTCTATTCCCATATTCTATTCTATTCCCATATTCTATTCTATTCCCATATTCTATTCTATTGCATTCTATTCTATTCCCATATTCTATTCTATTCCCATATTCTATTCTATTCTCATATTCTATTCTATTCTATCCCATCCCATCCCATCCCATTCTTTTCTATTTATTCTATTCTACTCCATTCTATTCTACGAAACTCCAATGTTTGCAAGGATTAATTTCATTTGAGTTTAATAAAGGTATCACTTTGTGGATTTTATGCTTCATCGTGATTGAAAAACACACAAACCTTCAAACCTTCTGAGGTGGAATCGCTAATCATCCCCATGACCTTTAAGCTGTTGATTGTTACGTAGAGAGCATTTAATCACCCAGAAGACAATTTAAACATTATTTTTCATAACCAATAAAATTTAGCTATCTCTTCACACAAAATGAGATGTCGACACAGAGTTTAGCTGGAAATATGACTAATATAGGGGAACTAAAGTATTATGTAAACAATTTGGCCTTTCGTGTTTTTTAAAAAAAAAATAGGCTTAAGTTTATAGTTTGACATCTGGAATTTATCTGGTTAAGAACAAGCAGATTTTTTAAAAAAAAATTAAAAAACCAAGAGCTGGATCCAGGTTTTACTAAGGACAAACCAAAGTGATGTAACATTTGTCAAGCTTAAAAGAGAGCCACTGAAAGAAGTGAGACAGGAAAAACCACGATTAATCCAAGCTCTTGTTGACTTCATGGGGTCTTCTCAGACGATTCTAGAAAGAATTGGAGTCTTAAGATTGAGATTCAAAGACTGAGTATCAGCTTCATGAGCTGGGAAAAAAATAAGCTGTGAATTTGAACCTTACTTCGAGGAGGATGTATTTACTGATTTATTTAGCATGATGTGATATATATCATGCATGGACTAGCAATGTGATGGCAAATTTATGGCACACGTCCATTCCATTCCATTCTATTCTTTCCTATTTCATTCTATTCCATTCTATTCCATTCTATTCCATTCTATTCCATTCTATTCCATTCTATTCCATTCTATTCCATTCTTTCCTATTTCATTCTATTCTATTCTATTCTTTCCTATTCCATTCTATTCCATTCTATTCCATTCCATTCTTTCCTATTCCATTCCATTCCATTCTATTCTATTCTTTCCTATTCCATTCCATTCTATTCCATTCTATTCTTTCTTATTCCATTCTATCCCATTCTATTCCATTCTATTCCATTCCATTCTATTCTTTCCTATTCCATTCTATTCCATTCCATTCTATTCTTTCCTATTTCATTCTATTCTACTCTATTATTTCCTATTCCATTCTATTCCATTCTATTCCATTCTATTCCATTCTATTCCATTCTATTCCATTCTATTCCATTCTATTCCATTCTATTCCATTCTATTCCATTCCATTCTTTCCTATTCCATTCCATTCCATTCCATTCCATTCTATTCCATTCCATTCCATTCCATTCCATTCCATTCCATTCCATTCTTTCCTATTTCATTCCATTCCATTCTATTCCATTCTATTCTTTCCTATTTCATTCCACTACATTACACTACACTACACTACACTACATCTATTCTATTCTATTCTATTCTATTCTATTCTATTCTATTCTATTCTATTCTATTCTATTCTATTCTATTCTATTCTATTCTATTCTATTTTTGGTCTCTCTATAAATATAAACCCCGGGCCATTAAAGTAAGCTTTTATAAACCCCTGGAAACTGACATTTATTGTTTGAAACACTGGAGAATGGGAAACAGAACATTTCGGGGGGGGGGGGACACCAATTAGCACATGTTATTTCCATTTTAATTCTGTTCTTTGTAAACCCGTTACAACCACTAAGAGCCCACGATAGAATTAGAGTAGCAATTATTATTGACTTTTAGAATTCACATGCCTTGTCCCTACAGGATTGTTCCACACCAATATGGTGAGAAAAGTACAGGAAATTTTTTTCCATCTACCCGACATGTATTGATCAGGGTTTATATGCTTCTCCAACCCAGGGAGATGCTCAGCACCTCCCTTTTCACAGTAAGAAAACTAAACTAGCCAAGTAGTAAACTAACAACGAACATTTCAGAAAAGACTATGGCCGTCAAGAACAATTCAGTTCAATTGTATAGAATGCAAGGAATGTGTGTTTTATCTTTATAGTTATAATGTACACTGAAGATGGCATTTAATTTCACTGTACGAGGTGCAGTGGCAATAAAGTAAATTAAACAATAACTATCCAAATGCAACTCATGGGGGAGATAGATACCATCTCAGGTAAAGGTAAAGGTTACACCGCACATGCGTTCTAGTTGTTTCTGACTCTAGGGGGCGGTTCTCATGTCTGTTTCAAAGCTGAAGAGCTAGCATTCTCTGAAGATGTCTCTGTGATCATGCGGCTGGCATGACTAAATGCCGAAGGTGCCAGGGGTGGGTTCCTGCCAGTTCTAACCTCTTCTCTAGAAGACGTTCCACAAATCTACAGTGCCGTTTAGAACCGGTTCCAGCTCCCACCCCCCGCCCGTCCGCACATCATCAAGATGAACAGCAAGAGGAGGAATTCTGGGAGTTGAAGTCCACAAGTCTTAAAGCTGTCAAGTTTGAACACCCCTGGGGTTCTTTTTCCTAAAGGGTTAGGGGTGCGAGGGTCTTGTAACTTGACAGCTTTAAGACTTGTGTGCTTCAATGCCAGAGTTCCTGAGCCAACATGACTGGAGGAGGAATTCTGGGAGTTGAAGTCCACAAGTCTTAAAGCTGTCAAGTTTGAAAACCCTGGGAGTTTTTTCCTAAAGGGTTAGGGGTGCAAGGGTCTTGTCACTTGACAGCTTTAAGACTTGCACACTTCAATGTCAGAGTTCCTGAGCCAACATTTTGGTTGCTAAGCAAGAGCGTTGTTAAGGGAGTTTCACCACATTTTACAAGTTGGCCACGCCCACCCACTCACATGGCTGGCAAGCCACTCCCACCCGGTCACATGGCCGCCAAGCCACTCCCACCCAGTCACATGGCTGGCAAGCCACTCCCACAAATCAGGCCACATCTACAGAAGAGGTTCTAAAAAAATTGGAAACCCACCACTGGAAGGCGCACAGAATGCCCTCCCCACCATTTATCTACTTGCATTTTTTAATGTTCTTTCGAACTGCTAGGTTGGCAGAAGCTGGGACAAGTAACAGGAGCTCACTCCATTATGTGCCGCTCGGGATTCGAACTGATGAACTGCCGACCTTCTAATCAACAAGCTCAGCATCTTAGCCACCGAGCCACCATGCCCCAGCTACCTACTTAGCTGTTTAAAAAAGCCTCTAAAAAAGTGCCCTCTACAGGAGGCGGCAGGAGAACGACGTGCCTCATCTTGTCTGACTTTTTATGATCACTCGAGCAGAATTAAGCAAGGGTTAAAAGCCGAAAAATTCATGACGTAGGTGAGGCACGTCGTTCTCCTGCCTCCTCCTGTAGAAGACGCTTTTTTAGATGCTTTTTTAAACAGTTAAGCAGAGTCATTCACGGTGACTCTGGCAGCAACTAGCCCAGCCTGACCTCAGCTCTTGCCTTTTTCCTTTTACATTTTTTTCTTTTCATGATGACAGGCAAGAGCAGAGTTGAAATCCTCTCTGAAACAGCTGGAAAAGGTGCATGTGGGTCGGAGGGAGGGGGAGGAATTCAAACTTCATCTTCCTGGTGCAACTTTGTGTGTGTGTGTGTGTGTTTGAGAGAGGGAGGAAGGAGGGGAAGGGAGAAGAAAAAGAAAAAGAAAGAAGGAAACTTATTTAGCAAAGGAGAAAAACAAATGCTGCCGCTTTAAATCGGAACTGAGCATGCCTGGCTGTGGAATTCTGGGAGTTGAAGTCCACAAGTCTAAAAAAATGGCTGCCTCACCAGCCATAAACCTCACCGCACATCACTGATCCAACAATAGAATATTTGGAGTTACCTCCTATGGTTGAAGGTGATACTCACCACAGCATGATTTCATACTTCGTCAAAGGCCTTTCCTGGATATGCTGATTCATGTTGCCGGGCATCCATCTTCAAAGGAATAGCCTTTCCCTGGAACCTCAATTCAGATGATTTTACAAGAAATGGAGAACTGAAACAACAGAGATTAACTTTCTAAGTGCTACCAACAAACCGTGAAAAGGAAGAGCTGCAGTAAGGGTCATTTTTGGATTTTCCTTCAGTTTTGTCCCTAGGAGATTGTGGATTCATTGTGAAATATAGACAAAACACGGTGCCAGCTCCTCAATCTAGACCCAACAGAGATATCAATTCCTCATAAAGTCTAAGACTACTTTTACTAATATTGATGCAATAACAGAATTTTGCAAAGTCTGACTGAGCTTTTTCTCTCCTCACCACCCTCAATGCTCATGAGAATTAAAAAGGTGCCTGCTAAAATCACCTTGTTTTGGATTTAAGTCATATTTTTCCTCTTCTGGCTTTGATAACAGATCTGGTCCACCTCTTTCAAAGTCATCTTCCTTTCTCTCTACCCGCGGTGAAGATTTAGAGTGAGGGTCTCCAACCTTGTCAACTTTATGACCTGTGGGCTTCAACTCCCAGAATTCCTCAGGCAGCATGGAATTCTGGGAGTTGAGGTCCACAAGTTGCCATTTCTCTTGATTTGGAGAAATATCATCACCACGACAACTTCAGAAAGTTCCTAACTTCACACGCCTTTATTCGGATTTCCTAATTCTGCAGTTGCATTTCTCAATTTATTGATGAAAATTGGCATATTGTTGTTACAAATGAAACAGAATTCCTTAGAATTACATTTTTGGTAATGCAATGTAAAAAACAAAAAACAAAAATTAGTTGTGCACTATGATCAGAAAGTACGTTATTAAATGGACTTATCTATTTTTCACAGCTGTGTTAATTTCTCTAGAGATTTATGAAACAAATTGATTTTAAATCAATTCCCAACTCTCATCAAGAGGCCCCTTTTTGCCATAACCTTTTTCATTCAATATTTTTCCTTGTTTTCATTTTTTTTTTCCTCCTGAAAACAAAATCATTTCCCGACTTGTGAACATATATACAAGTCTGCTTCGATTACGGGTTCCATGTTTTTATCGATAAGGGCTGGGCAGGGGAGGAGAAAGTAGGAAGAGGAGGGAAGGGAAGGGAGGGGAAAGGGAGGGGAGAGAAGAGGAAGAGAAGAGAAGATAGGGGAGGAGAAGAGAAAAATAGGAGGAGAGGGAAAGGGAGGGGAAGGGAAGGGAGAAGAGAAGAGATTTTTTATACAAGTCAGGTGACAGATAATCATCAGCTTGGATGGTGAGATGTGTTTAGATATATGTGCGTTCTAACCTACAAGAAAAGTTTGTTTCAAGAAAAGAAAAGTTTGTTTCAACTTCCTATCCCCCCCCCCAATGGCAATAGCTTAAGACATTTTGAGTTTTGTTCCAGATGGACATCGGAGACTTTCCAAGGTCTATTCTGTCAAAACATCGCTAACTTAAGAATGAATATTCTTTGGTAGAATGTTCCAAATAGGATGGTTTTTATCCCGCTCACAAAGCAAGACACTTTTTCCATTATAAACACGCTCAGAATTTCCATTGCTTTGATGCGTTTATTGGACTAGCCTTTCTCTGTCCTCCGAGGTCTTTGATAAAATCAGTATTTTAGGTCAAGGGTGGAGAAAATGCAGCCCTCCCAGAAATTCCAACCAGCAGGGCTAAATGATCTGAGTTGGTCATTTGGTCAGTGACAAATGTTATTGCTTCTCATTTCAGGTAATTCTAGGAGAACCTTAGAAATGTTGTTTCAGTGAATTGCAAAGCTTTTGCAATATTCCAGTGACAAATGACAATTCATTTATCACAGAGATTACTATGGGATCCTCAGAAATTTGGCCTCTTCTCCTACTCTTCCTCTTCCCCTTCCTACCCTCTCTCCTTCTCTTTCTCTCCCTTCTATCCTCCTCTCCTTCCCCTTCCTTCTTCCCTTCCCTTCCCTTTCTCCTACTCCTACTCTTCCTCTTCTCCTTCCTACCCTCCTCTTTCTCTTCCTTCCATCCTCCTCTCCTTCCCCTTCCCCTTCCTTCTTCCCTTCCCTTTCTCCTACTCCTACTCTTCCCCTTCCTATCCTCTCTCCTTCTCTTCCTCTCCCTTCCATCCTCCTCTCCTTCCCCTTCCTGCTTCCCTTCCCTTTCTCCTACTCCTACTCTTCCCCTTCCTACCCTCTCTCCTTCTCTTCCTCTTCCTTCCATCATCCTCTCCTTCCCTTTCCTTCTTCCCTTCCCTTTCTCCTACTCCTACTCTTCCTCTTCTCCTTCCTACCCTCTCACCTTCTCTTTCTCTCCCTTCCATCCTCCTCTCCTTCCCTCGTTCTTCTTTCCTTTCTCTTCCTCTCATTCTCTCTTGCTCCCTCCCTTTTTTTCTATTATTGTTGGTGTATATTTCGAAACTCAGTTTGTGTTTCCTTGGGATGGTATTTCCGCCAACCCAAATATAATTCAGTATCATTTCTTATTCCCTTACCTTCCCTAATCTATCCTAACTATGCCCCCACCCCCTTATACCTCGCTCTTGAATATATACTTGTATATTTAATATTTTCTTTTCTGTTTTCCCTCCCCGCCTTTTCCATTTAACAGTTTTCTAGCTTCCTTTCTCTAGCCAATCATAAAATCTTCTCCTTGTCTTGAAGTATACCGATTCCTCTTTATCCTTTATTTTCAGTGTCAACCTATTCATCTCTGCACAAAGGATTTCAGTATCAAACAGAACTGGAGAGAGAGAGAGAGAGAGAGAGAGAGAGAGAGAGAGAGAGAGAGAGAGAGAGAGAGAGAGAGAGAGAGAGAGAGAGAGAGAGAGAGAGAGAGAGAGAGAGATCATTGTTGGATTTCTATATCAAGATTGGTCGTTCCTTCTAAGTAGAATATCTGCAATATGTCATGCCTGCAAGCCATCATTTCTTTTGGATTTCAGGCCTGCCACACTTTCTACTATTCAATTTGGGGAAAAGGGAGGGAGGATTATACAGAGTTGGGTGATATGTAGCCATAACAACATTCTTTCTAGAAAGCCAAGGTCATCCTTTGTCTCTGCACCTGGCCGGAACTGGATGAGTGGAAACTGCCAGCGTGGCAGTGGAAGATTAGGCCACGTGATGGACTTGTGGGTGTGGGGGATAAGATCTTGAACTTTCATCTGGATGGGAAAACCTGGAAGCTTTCAGATTCGGGTTTCCCCAGATGTGGCAAGATGGCATCTCTAATAAAGTGGAACTTTGGGGAAACTCTAGCCTTGGAGTTTTATTTCGTTGGAGGTGTTTTTGGAACCCTGACACAAAAGCTCCTAGGATAATCTTCCACACATCGTAAAATGTCACCCTTATGTATATAATCCCAAAAGGTAACAAATCTTTAAAAGGAAATAATAATTGCTGTAGAAGGAAGAATGAGGAGGAGGAGGAGAGAGGAGGAGGAAAAGAAGAAGAACAAGAAGAACAAGAAGAAGAGAGGAGGAGGATAAGGAGAAGAAGAGGAAGAAGAGGAGGAGGAGAGAAGGAGGAGGAGGAAACTGAGATTTGTGGATTTCTCCATTATACGTGAGGTCTGTTAGAATGGGGGAAGAAGGTAAATTTACCCAACACTTTGGAAATAATAATTGCTATAGAAGGAAGAATGAGGAGGAGGAGGAGAGAGGAGGAGGAAAAGAAGAACAAGAAGAAGAGAGGAGGAGGATAAGGAGAAGAAGAGGAAGAAGAGGAGGAGGAGAGAAGGAGGAGGAGGAGGAGGAGGAGGAGGAAGAAGAAGAAGAAGAAGAAGAAGAAGAAGAAGAAGAAGAAGAAGAAGAAGAAGAAGAAGAAACTGAGATTTGTGGATTTCTCCATTATATGTGAGGTCTGTTAGAATGGGGGAAGAGGAGGAGGAGGATAAGGAGAAGAAGTGGAGGAAGAGGAGGAGGAGAGAGGAGGAGGAGGAGGAGGAGGAGGAGGAGGAGGAGGAGGAGGAGGAGGAAACTGAGATTTGTGGATTTCTCCATTATACGTGAGGTCTGTTAGAATGGGGGAAGAGGGTAAATTTACCCAACACTTATTACAATTGTTCCTATATTATTTTGGAATTGAATCTGTATTAACAAGCACTTTGCAGAATAATCAGTCTGCCAGCAACACAAGTCCTTAACTCCAGTAGCCTCCAATTTTCCCTGCAGCAGCAAATTATAGTTATTTTACCATTATTTTTTTCAGCCGGTTGCATCAGCTGATGCTTAGTCAGAGCAAGTAATTTCAGCATCTTTCATCATTTCCTAAAGTATCAAGGGTGGCCTGATCCTATCTAAATTGCAACATCTTGGAGCCCACTAGCTGGCCCTAAAGAATTCAGATTCCCTCCATCTCTGCACTGCCATCTAATGGTCTTCTGTATATTTGCAGCCCAGAGGCGACAGCTTTATTCATTGTATAAACTGCAGAGTTGTCTCTTGGCGGCTTGAGACAGATGGAAAAGGCACATACATACTAAAAACATGCACATATGTTCATGTATGTATGTATGTATGTGCGTGCATGCACATGGCTGCTTGAAAGTGCTCAGATTGTACAACTAGTCATGGATGCTGCTCAGTCCCCAATAGTTTGTTGTTCTTAGTTGCAAAGTCGTGCCTGACCCATCGTGACCCCATGGACAATGTTCCTCCAGGCCTTCCGGTCCTCTTCCATCCTCTGGAGTCCATTGAAGCTCACGCCGGCTGCTTCGGTGACTCCATCCAGCCACCTCTTTCTCTGCCGTCCCCTTCTTCTTCTTTTGCCCTCCATCGTTCCCAGCATGAGGCTCTTCTCCAGGGAGTCCTTCCTCCTTCTCATCAGGTGGCTAAAGTCTTTGAGTTTCCTCTTCGGGATCTGGCCTTCTGAAGAGCAGCCAGGGTTGATCTCCTCTAGGACTGACCGGTTGGATGGCCTTGCAGTCCAAGGGACTCAATGCAGGAGTCTTCTCCAGCACCAGAGTTCAAAGGCCTCCATTCTTTGGCGCTCAGCCTTCCTATTCTTATTCCTATTCCTATTCCTATTCCTATTCCTATTCCTATTCCTATTCCTATTCCTATTCCTATTCCTATTCCTATTCCTATTCCTATTCCATTCTATTCTATTCTAATTCCTATTCCTATTCCCCATTCCATTCTAAATACTATTGCTATTGGTATTCTATTCTAATTCCTATTCCCATTCCATTCCATTCTATTCTATTCTATTCTAATTCCTATTCCCATTCCATTCTATTCTATTCTACATATTCTGTTCTATCCTATACTATTCTGTTCTGTTCTGTTCTATTCTATTCTAATTCCTATTCCCATTCCATTCCATTCTATTCTATTCTATTCTATTCTAATTCCTATTCCCATTCCATTCTATTCTATTCTACATATTCTGTTCTATCCTATACTATTCTGTTCTGTTCTGTTCTATTCTATTCTAATTCCTATTCCCATTCCATTCCATTCTATTCTATTCTACATATTCCATTCTATTCTATCCTATTCTGTTCTGTTCTATTCTATTCTAATTCCTATTCCCATTCCATTCCATTCTATTCTATTCTACATATTCTATTCTATCCTATCCTATCCTATCCTATTCTGTTCTGTTCTGTTCTAATTCCCATTCCCATTCCATTCCATTCCATTCCATTCCATTCCATTCTATTCTATATATTCTATTCTATTCTATTCTTTTCCATTCTATTCTATGTAGTCTAGAAACACAACCGCAGTGAGAAAAGGGGGAGGGGAGAGTGACCAGAAATACTGGTGGAGTGCACAAATTTACAATCTCAAGTGTTCTTTTATTGTTGCTGTTCTTCCATTTTCCAGCTCAACTGGGGAAAACAGGTCCTCTTTTCTTCGCAAACTGTTTTCAGTGGACGGAGTCCAAAGCTACAGCCTCCACAACTTGTTTTCACAACGTCTTTGCAAACTGATTTATACTAACCGGTTCCAAACACAAACTCATCTGTTGACATCAGGCTAAAGTGCCCAAAGTAATGATTTGGGGCTTTCAAAGGTCACTCTGTGACCTCATGACCCCTTATTAGTCACCGTCCTCGAAGCAGATTTGGCCAATAAATGTAAATAACAACTCAAGTGGGGAAACGCTAAGGATGAACTGGTCACCAAGTTGGTATTCTTTCTCTAGTTCGGTATTTCTCAACTTCGGTAAAGTTTTAGACATGTGGACTTCAGCTCCCAGAATTCCCTAGCTAGCAAATCAGCATTCTCAACCTTGGAAACTTTTACAATGGAAGGAGTTCAGTTCGCTCCACATCTGAAATTTGCTAAGGTCGTGTTGGAAGTTATAACCCACCCCTCTCCTAGAAATATGAAACGTTTTAGGATATACTAAAAAGGCAGACTATTTTCCCCAAAAGAGAAGTAGAAACTCACCCACCCCCTCCACCTTTGTCAATGGGCCATTAAGGCCTGAGCCAGTCTACTCTACATAACAAAGACCTACCCCCTTCAGGCAGAGCCATCTAGCAAACAGAAACTCACCACGTGGCACCTGTGAAGATTACATCAGCCAGGATTCCCTAGCCAGCAAGTCAACGTTTCTCATCCTTGGCCAGTTTAAGTCTATGGAGTTCAGCTCCCTTCATGTCTGAAAGCTGCCAAGATTGAGGAAACATTGCTCCATTGAGTGTAACTCTCATCCTACCATTTTCTAAGGACCAACCAGTGTTCAGGTCAATGAGAGTTTATATGCAAACAGTCCTTCTAATGCCAGGATAATATCTGACATTCATGGAATGGTTCATTAGAGATTTCCTACGAAAGTATATAAATGGGAAGATTACATCCTAATGAAGAGCATCATAGCTTGTTTCACTAACAATCTTCATACTGGTTTTTACCAGCTGGGCTTTCATAAGCAAAAGAAAGAAAGAAAGAAAGAAAGAAAGAAAGAAGGAAAGAAAGAGAGAGAGAGAGAGAGAGAGAGAGAAAGAAAGAAAGAAAGAAAGAGGGAGGGAGGGAGAGGGAGAGAGGAAGGAAGGAAAGAAGGAAAGGAGGGAGGGAGGAAAAAAGGAAGAGAAAAAAGAAAGAAAGAAAAAGAAAGTGAGAGAAAGAAAGAAATTGGGAGAGAGAAAGTAAGGAAAGGAGAAAGAAAAAGAGAGAAAGAAAGAGAAAAGAAAGAAAGGGAGAGAGGATGGAAGAAAATAAGGAAGGAAGGAAAGAAAAAAGTTAAAGAAAAGAAAGAAAGGAAGGAAGGAAGAAAACAAAAGAGGTGGAGAGGAAGGAAGGAAGGATAGATGGATGGAAAGAAGGGAGAAAGAAAGAGAAAGAAAGAAAAAAGAAAAAAGAAAGAAAGAGGAAGGGAGGGAGAGAGGAAGGGAGGGAGAAAGTAAGAGAAAGAAAAAAATAAAAAGAAAGATAAAAGATAAAAGAAAGAAAGAAGGGAGAGGGGAAGGAAGGAAGAAGGCAGTCACTAAAGTCAACAACTATTTGTATTAAATCTCATGCTATTCAGGGGTTTTAACAGCCACCTTACTACCATTTTTCTAAAACACAAATGAGAATTTCCTGTTTTCTTCTTCTTAAATTTAATGGCAAACAGGCTAAATCTGTATTTACATTCTTACAGAATTAAGGGACCATCAATCAAGCATGGACATTCGCTTTGCTTTTTTTAGAAAAATAATAATAATACACCTTAGGGCCATGAGGAATCGTTAACATCCTTTATGCTTACTAATGCTGCTTAAAACATAGTTACACACCAAGGCAAACTGGCGTAATTCATTAGTCACATCGCATTGTAGTAAGTTAGCACCCAGCCTTCTCCGAGAAGAATGAGCTACATTGGGAAATATTAAAAAGGCAGAATATGACATTTCCCTGGATGAGAAAAGGAGAAACATGTTTTTAAAGACGAAGCAGCTTCCTGCCCTCTTCAGCTCCAAGGTGATGGGATTGAGACATGGTGCTCAGAACATGATAGGATTAGCCCTCTACCCATCTAACTACATTGCGAACTTACCTGCGGACATTACATCAGCCCAAGCTTCAACCAGACTTATCTCAGACAAACTTCTAGGAATTGCACATGACCCTTACAGCAACCAATAGGGTACTTGCCCTTGCCACAGGAACAGGAAGCTCTAGGGCACGGTCCAAGAGAGGCTATAAATATATCTCTCTCTCCACTCCGTGTGTTCAACTACCCAGGATCACATGTGCTTGGTGGTTCTGCTTCACCATTAAACCATCCTTCCAAGCAGCCGTTGTGGCCTGCCAGTGGCCAGCAAAGCTGGTGGCAGACTCAGTCCAGTGAGGAGGTTGGAGAGGAACATGGAGCAGTCCTGGACTCTGGGGAAGGCTCTGCGTCGGAGGCAGAGATGGGGCCAGGGCCCTCTGACAGTTATCAGCTGCCTTCAGAGTCAGATATCACTGGGGCAGAACAACAGCTGGAGCCTGTTCCCAGTATGCGCATGTGCAGAGCTGCCAGATGAAGGGAACAGCTAAGGAACAAGGGCCGACTCGGGAGTAAGGCCACAGGTGGACGGTGAATGGCCCCTCCCACAGGGAATAAAGAGGAGCGAAAGGGGAGTGGAGTTTGCAGGAGACCATTAGTTCAATTCATTCGGGTGAAGATCTGTTCCTGACTTCTTGCCAAGTAATTGCTGCTACAGCATGGCGTTTGGAAGATGTCGGCCTGGCAGCTCTCCAAGCTTGATAAATGTCTGTAGTTGTGAAATCTCTTGAAAGACTGTTGGCCGGGACTTTGCTGGAGAGGAATCCCCTTTAACCTAAATAAAAGAGGTGTTTTATCGGGACGAGGAGAAACGAAAGCATTACTATTCGGGAAACTCTCCATAGTCCCTTTTAGCCAAAGATAGATTTTTATGATTACTATTCCCCCCACCCCCCTTGAAAACCTTCCCTTTCTCGATATGCTTGTGGCTCCAAGTCAAAGATTCCCAGCCAAAATGCAATTAGTACCACTTCCTCATTATGATCTTTGCAAATGCTATTTGCATATCATTAACATTACCGCCATATTGGTAAGTACACATTTTCACGTTCTTTGGACAGAAGGTGAACCTGGGGGGAAAAAATTAATAATAACAAGTTCACTACCCCTGTACGACACCAGCAGCTATCAAAGACTAGGGGGGATCTATTAGATTTAATTGGATGTTTATCCCTCAAGAAGTTGACGGATGGCCAACACCCTTTCTGTTGTATCACCTGCTTAACAGCATTTGGATTGACAATGCAGACAAATGCCCATGCCCTGCATACAAGGGCCAAGGAAATAAAGGAAATAAATGTCAATTTTTAAGAGAATTATATCGCCATATTTCAGAGGGGAGTTCGTTTGCCAGAGCGATAAAGCGGAATTGGAGTTCTTTAATGCCTGAATGCAATCAAATTAAATCTGGGAACACTCTTCGCTATGTATGCAATATGCTGCTCGAAAGGTTAACAAAAAAGCATCCAATTCTTTGCTTCAAATGTCAGCCGCGCACACTTCATAGATTCCTTCACATCTCCTCCTGCAGACCCATCAATAAACAACCACAGCTGCCCCTCCTCTCCGGGGGAGAAGGGTTGATTTGTGAAGCCCATCAGTGCTAAGGTGAGTGAAGTATTTGTGGATATAAGACACTCTAGAAAGAGTGCAGAGAAGAGCAACAAAGAGGATTAGGGGACTGGAGGCTGAAACATATGAAGAACGGTTGCAGGAACTGGGTGTGTCTAGTTTAATGGAAAGAAGGACCAGGGGAGACATGATATATGTATATGTATATGTATATATCAACCCACATATCTGTTCTGGCCCCAGAGTGGGATGGGAATGGGGATTTTGCAGCATCCTTCCCCTGCCATGCCCACCAAGCCATGCCTCCCGAGTACCAGCTGAGTATTTCCTGTATCCTTCCCCTGGAGTAGAGAGGGAATGGGGATTTTGCAGTATCCTTCCGCTGGAGTGGGGAGGGAAAGGGAAGTTTGCAGTATCCTTCCCCTGGAGTGAAGAGGGAATGAGGATTTTGCAGTATCCTTTCCCTGGAGTGGGGAGGGAATGGGGATTTTACAGTATCCTTCCCCTGGGGAGGGAATGGGGATTTTGCAGTATCCTTTCCCTGGAGTGGGGAGGGAATGGGGATTTTGCAGTATCCTTCCCCTGGAGTGAAGAGGGAATGAGGATTTTGCAGTATCCTTTCCCTGGAGTGAAGAGGGAATGGAGATTTTGCAGCATCCTTCCCCTGCCACGCCCACCAAGCCACGCCCACAGAACCGGTAGTAAAAAAATTGAATTTCACCACTGGAGGGTAGTAACTGTGAGAGGGATCTTGGAGTCCTAGTGGACAACTGTTTAAATATGAGCCAGCTGTGTGCAGCAGCTACCAAAAAAGCCAACACAGTTCTAGGCTGTATCAACAGAGGGAGAGAATCAAGATCACGTCAAGGGTTACTACCACTTTATAAGGCCTTGGGAAGGCCACACTTGGAATATTTGCATCCAGTTTTGGTCGCCACGATGTAGAAAAGATGTGGAGACTCTAGAAAGAGTGCAGAGAAGAACAACAAAGAGGATTAGGGGACTGGAGACTAAAACATATGAGGAACGGTTGCAGGAACTGGGTATGTCTAGTTTAATGAAAAGAAGGACCAGGGGAGACATGATAGCAGTCTTCCAATATCTCAGGGGTTGCCACAAAGAAGAGGGAGTCAAGCTATTCTCCAAAGCACCTGTGAGGGCGGGACAAGAAGCAATGGGTGGAAACTAATCAAGGAGAGAGCCTTCCTTCTCTCTTTCCCCCCTCTCATTCCTTCCCTCCTTCTTCCTTCCCTCCTCCTCTCCTTCCTTCCTTCCTTCTCTCCTTGCTTCCCCCCTCTCTTCTCTGCTTCCTTCCTTCCCTCCCTCCCTCCCTCCCTCCCTCCTTCCTTCCTTCCTTCCTTCCTTCCTTCCTTCCTTCCTTCCTTCCTTCCAATATCTCAAAGAAGAGGGAGTCAAGCTATTCTCCAAGGCACCTGAAGGAAGGACAAGAAGCAATGGGTGGAAACTAATCAAGGAGAGAGAAGCAACGTGGAACTAAGGAGAAACTTCCTGACAGTGAGAACAATTCATCAATGGAACAGAAGTTGCCTCCAGAAGTTGTGGATGCTCCAACACTGGAGGAATTTAAAAGAGATTTGACAATTAGTTGTTTTTGGTTTCCTGCTTGAGCAAAAGTTTGGACCAGACAGTTAGAAGAATTAATCAGTGGAACAGAAGTTGCCTCCAGAAGTTGTGAATGCTCCAACACTCAGATGTTTTTAAGAAGATGTTGGATAACCATTTGTCTGAAGTGATGAAGGGTTTCCTGCCTGAGCAGGGGGTTGGACTAGAAGACCTCCAAAGTCCCTTCCAACCCTGTTATTCTATTCTAGAAGACCTCTGAAGTCCCTTCCAATCTTTGCTATCCTGTTAAATCAGTAGAAGAGGAGAGGAGTGATGGTATAAATGGGCTCCTAAATAGCCCACGGGAGTCTGCAGATATTCAAATCAAAACATTCAATCTCCGAAGTTTAAGCAAGATTGGATTTTTTTTTAAAAAAACTGTACACTGTAGATGCAAATATGCCAGTCCTGGATTCAATTTATTTCTCCCTTTTCAGTTCATACGAGCTCATTTTCGTCCGCCTTGCCTCTCAGTTTGCAAAATCGGGAGGCACTTCTGTTTTGTTTTTTTGTTTTTTTGAAAACAAAAAATACCACAAAAAGATTTGTAATTTCATGTCCAGCTCTCCCAATATAAACACTGTCGACATGCAGTCGCGGAGATAATTTCAAAGGAGAAGCAGTAATTAGGTGAAGGCCGCTTAACCTTTTGCAAAGAGCTATTAATCCCCTTCTCGGCTACAACAGCACAGAGTGCTTTCATTTTGATGTTCGCCCCAAAGGATGCATTTGGAGAAACTCAACTCACAGGAAGAGAGTTGAGATGAACAGAAAAGAACATTGTGAAAGAACAATGGTAGGGAAGGGGGTGGGGTTCTAAGATGCTCCGTTTGTGGCTTGTTTTCTATGAATTTCCCCAAACTTGTGTTTCATTTCAGCTGCAAACACAACACAAACTTAAACAGAACTTCTGTTCTGTTCTGTTCTGTTCTGTTCTGCTCTACTCTACTCTACTTGATTCTACTCTTCATTCAAATTCTATCCTATTCTATCTTATTCTATTCTATAATATCCTATCCTATCCTCTACTCTACTCCAGTCTATTCCCATATTCTATTTCCATATTTCTATTCCCATATTCTATTCTATTCCCATATTCTATTCTATTCTATTCTATTCTCATATTCTATTCTATTCCATATTCTATTCTATTCCATATTCTATTCTATTCTATTCTCATATTCTATTCTATTCCATATTCTATTCTATTCCCATATTCTATTCTACTCTATTCCATTCTACTCTATTCTATTCTATTCTATTCCCATATTCTATTCTATTCTATTCTATTCTATTCTCATATTCTATTCCCACATTCTATTCTATTCTATTCTATTCTCATATTCTATTCTATTCCAATATTCTATTCTATTCCCATATTCTATTTTATTCCCATATTCTATTCTATTCTATTCCATATTCTATTCTATTCCATTCCCATGTTCTCTTCTATTCTATTCCATTTCATTCTATTCTATTCTCATATTCTATTTTATTCTATTCCATTCCATTCTATTTTATTCTTCTATTCTATTCTATTCTATTCCCATATTCTATTCTATTCCATATTCTATTCTATTCTATTCTATTCCATATTCTATTCTATTCCATTCCCATGTTCTCTTCTATTCTATTCCATTTCATTCTATTCTATTCCCATATTCTATTCTATTCTATTCCATTCTATTCTATTCCCATATTCTATTCTATTCTGTTCTATTCTATTCCCATATTCCATTCCTTTCCTTTCCATTCCATTCCATTCCATTCTATTCTATTCTATTCTGCATCTCCTCTCCTCTCTCTCCTCTCCAATGCCATTCCATTCCATCCCATCCTTTATTTGATGACTGTGTCCATGTGAACGTAAAGCATCATGTATTATTTCTGCCCACCCCTGATCTCCAAAACATACCACACAATTTTTTCTTCTTCCTAACTTCAGAAAATAAGCTGTTAGTTTCAACTCTCTTTCATCATCACTTCAAACATTTCTGGTTGGGCAAAACTAAGCAATGGTCATTATTATCTCATTTCCTTTTAGCGCAAAGTCAGTGACTGTTGAAATGCATCAACTTTGGGGGGGGAAAAAACTCCGGACATTTTGCGATGTCTTTTCAGCCTGGCAAAATTGGGGCCTCATAATTAATTCAGCATGTAGCATTAAAAAAAAGGATGTAAATTAAGAACATGATTTTTCCTCTTCTTCTTTTTCTTTTAATTTCAAAGGAGAAAGTGTACCCAGAAACCAGAGCTAAAATTATTTTCTGTTTATCGATGCAAACAAGAACACAGAGGGAACCATTAAATTCAGAAAGTAACGTTCCCTTTTTGTTTTAAGATTCTAAAGTTTCACGCAGTTTTCAAAGTTGCCCGTTTCAACATCTGCAACTGGGGGGCAAAAAACATCAGTGGTGTTGCAATTTAAATAAAGTAGTTGAAATTAATTTATAGCTAAAGTGATTGTTGGAAATAATCATGGAAATTAACATCTTTTACTGATTACAGGATTACAATTGGAAGGGATCTTCAAGGTCTTCTAGTTAAATCTTCTGCTCAAGCAGGAGACCCTATACCATTTCAGTCAAATGGCTGTCCAGTCTCTTATTGAAAACATCCAGTGATGAAGAAGGAAGGAAGAAAGGAAGGAAGGAAGGAAGGAAGGAAGGAAGGAAGGAAGGAAGGAAGGAAGGATAACAGCATAGCAGAAAACAGCGTTGGAAGGGACCTTGGAGGTCTTCTAGTCCAACCCCCTGCTCAAGCAAGAAACCCCATTTTGGATAAGTGGCCATCCAGTCTTTTCTTAAAAACCTCCATCCATAACTTCTGGTGGCAAGCTGTTCCACTGTTTATTGTTCTAATCGTTGGGAAACTTCTTGGTTCAAGGTTGCTTCTCTCCTTGATTAGTTTCCATCCATTGTTTTTTGTCCTGCCTTCAGGTGCTTGGGAGAATAGCTTGACTCCCTCTTCTTTGGGGCAGCCCTTCCAATATTGCAACTCGGCTATCATGAGCCTTACATAATTAAAGAATTAAAATTTCAATGGACTCTTTTAAAGTAGGAAGACAAAGTCTTTAAATGTAAAATCCCCACTTACACTACAAAGGAAAAAATAGCTTGAGAGAAAGAAAGCTAGAATAAATCTCAATTGGCTACATTTTTGGTGTACAATGAATATTTAAGCAGCAAATCCTCAAAAATATTTTGAATTGATAAGGCCTAGGACAGGCGTGAGCGACCTGTGGCTCTGGAGCCGCATGTGGCTCTTTTCATCCCTCTGCTGTGGCTCCCTGTCGCCGATCGGCTCCACAATTGATAGGGCTTTCGGTTAGGACAGGTAGAGGAAAAAGGGTGCCGCTCTAGGAGGAGACTCTGTGATGGGGGAACTGGACTTCTGGTCAGCAGAGGAAAAAGGATATGCTAGGAGGAGACTCTATGATGGGGGAACTGGACTTCTGGTCAGCAGAGGAAAAAGGACGTGCTAGGAGGAGACTCTATGATGGGGGAACTGGACTTCTGACCAGCAGAGGAAAAAGGACATGCTAGGAGGAGACTCTATGATGGGGGAATTGGACTTCTGGCCAGCAGAGGAAAAAGGACGTGCTAGGAGGAGACATGATGGGGGAATTGGACTTCTGGTCAGCAGAGGAAAAAGGACGTGCTAGGAGGAGACTCTATGATGGGGGAACTGGACTTCTGGCCAGCAGAGGAAAAAGGACATGCTAGGAGGAGACTCTATGATGGGGGAAACGGACTTCTGGTCAGCAGAGAAAAAAGGACGTGCTAGGAGGAGTCTCTATGATAGGGGAACTGGACATCCGGTTGGCTCCAGAATTGAATGGGGGGCTTCCGGTTAGGACCTTTGTGGCTCTGAGTGTTTTTTAAAAGTTGCCGACCCCAATTAGGAGAACAGTTTTTTGCAATGTTCTACCTGGTTCTCTTCCTCCAATCATAACAATGTGGGGAAAAAAGTAATACATAAATAGCTAGCACATATAAATTGAACGAACGAACGAATAAATAAATTATTTATTCGCTCTGAGTATTTGTCGAAAATGTTAACACAGTGAGCTTGGATCAAAGCAAAGGCTCCATTGGTTCCATCTAATTGCGTTTGGCACCCCGAAGCTAAAAGAAAGCATGATCTATTGGCAATCCATCCCTGGTCTTCATGTCGGATCATAGCAGCTTCATCCAGATCTCAGCTCTGAATCGGGGGGGGGGGGGGGGGGAAGGGTGAGCAGAGACCCCCCCTACTGTTGTTGTCGAAACCACAAAAAACCCGTCATCCTGGCGCCTGTTGTCGAATGCACAGATATAGCCTGCCTTGACATTTTATTGGGATTTTTAAAAAGGCAGCCAGAAGAGCTGGCAGGCTGAGGGACCTTTCCCAAATTGTAGGAAACAGTGGCAAACCAAATCTGTATCCATGCCAAAAACAAAAAAACAAAAAAAACAACCCACTGTTCATGGATGTTATCAAGGCAAGATGAGTTAGGGAAATTGACTTTGCCACGCCATAATGATGTTACGGCGAAAAGGGTTAGAATAAGAATGGGACCGTAGAGGACCATAGACTACTGGGAGGGCCCCCAGTGGTGAAGATATATTGGTCAGATATTAGAACTGCAGATTACAAAAAGCAGGAAATAAATGAGGAGGAGGAAGGGGAGGAGGAGGAGGAGGAGGAGGAGAAGGAGAAAAAGAAGGAGAAAAAGAAGGAGAAGATACTGTAGACAGGAGGAGGGGGAGGCAAGAAGGTGAAGGGGATTATAGAAAGGAGGAGGAGAAAGAGGAGGAGAAGGAGAAAGAGGAGGAGAAGGAGAAGATACTGTAGACAGGAGGAGGTAAGAAGGTGAAGGGGATTATAGAAAGGAGGAGGAGGAAGAGAAAGAGAAGGAGGAGGAGAAAGAGGAGGAGAAGGAGAAAGAGGAGGAGAAGGAGAAAGAGGAGGAGAAGGAGAAAGAGGAGGAGAAGGAGAAGATATTGTAGACAAGAGGAGGAGGTAAGAAGGTGAAGGGGATTATAGAAAGGAGGAGGAGATGGAGATGGAGAAAGAGAAGGAGAAGGAGGAGATACTGTAGACAGGAGGAGGAGGAGGCAAGAAGGTGAAGGGGATAATAGAAAGGAGGAGGAGGAGGAGGAGAAAGAGGTGGAGAAGGAGAAGATACTGTAGATAGGAGGAGGAGGAGACAAGAAGGTGAAGAGGATTATAGAAAGGAGGAGGAGATGGAGAAGAAGAAGGAGGAGATACTGTAGACAGGAGGAGGAGACAAGAAGGTGAAGAGGATTATAGAAAGGAGGAGGAGATGGAGAAGGAGAAGATATTGTAGACAAGAGGAGGAGGTAAGAAGGTGAAGGGGATTATAGAAAGGAGGAGGAGATGGAGATGGAGAAGGAGGAGGAGGAGGAGGAGAAAGAGGTGGAGAAGGAGAAGATATTGTAGATAGGAGGAGGAGGAGACAAGAAGGTGAAGAGGATTATAGAAAGGAGGAGGAGATGGAGATGGAGAAGGAGGAGATACTGTAGACAGGAGGAGGAGACAAGAAGATGAAGGGGATTATAGAACGGAGGAGGAGGAGAAAGGGAGAGAAGGGGGAGTGGGAGGGGAGGGAGAAGGAGAAAGGGAGGAGGGGGAGGGAAGGAGAAAAAGTGGAAGTGAAGTGAAGGAAGAAGAAAGGAGATTGAAGAAGGGGGGAAAGGGAGAAGGAAAAGGTATACAGCAAAGAGGAGGAAGAGGAGGAGGTGGAGGAGAAGAAAAACAAACAATGAAACAAGCAACAATTCTATTAGCACTGATAAAATCTTGATTATTAATCCCTTGTTGGGAGATTATGCCTCCATAATAAAGAACCGACATTTAGTTAATCGTTACCAAGTTTCACTACCCATGATTAATACTATATTCTTCTAACGC
Source organism: Thamnophis sirtalis (assembly GCF_051295495.1). Taxonomy (NCBI): domain Eukaryota; kingdom Metazoa; phylum Chordata; class Lepidosauria; order Squamata; family Natricidae; genus Thamnophis; species Thamnophis sirtalis. The sequence continues at coordinate 78,995,634 of NW_028261389.1, forward strand.
ACTAATAGGTTAATCAAAACTATGGCGTGTTCATTGGCAAAGAATTTTAAGGAGCGCATGCTTTCATGTATTTCAGTGTCCCTTTTTTTCCCCCCCTTTAAGAAAAATATCTTTCCTATCCCACATTCATGGGAACGTATTGTGGAAGGAGACTATATTTAAAAGCAGAAAATTCATAGCATGTTTCCTGAAGTGACGATAAACCATTCCAGATATTTCTTGGGGTGGGGTGATTGTGTGTACGAATGAAATATGATCCTAACACAAGGTTGTCTGTCTGGAAAATCATGTCAAATCCTCTTTTTAAACCTTATGGCACATATTTTCTTTCTCTCTCTCTCTTTCCCTTTCTTTCAACCGTAAAATGCCATCCTTGGGGAGTCGACCGATTTCCAACCGAAATCACAACAGCATGCAACCTCGCCGTGGCATTAAAATTCATATGGCGCTAGAACAAGGAACATGTGTGAAGGGACGTTACATATATGAATCGGAAACCGCCGGCAGGGAGGGGGCAGGATACCGTTCTATTTGAGAGAGTGCCACTGAAATTTCACGTCACTTACATGACAAGAAGCCATAAGACAGAATGCGTGTAATGGGATTTATTCCGAAATATAATCCATATGGGAAGCCGTGTTAATAATCACCCTAAAGGGACATGGGCCTAGGGAATCACTATGAATTTTGCTGAATGCAAGCCCTTTCTCCAAGAAGGTTTAAAACAGACCGAGTTGAAAGGGAACTTGTTGGTCAACTGGTCCCTCAGCCAAGCAGGAGACCTTCCACCATTTCTGACAGGTGGCTGTCTTGGAAGCTTCCATGGATGAAGCTTCCACAACTTCTGAAGGCAACTTCTGTTCCATGCGTTGACTGTACTCACTATCAGACAATTTCTCCTTGTTTCCTAGGTTGAATCTCTCCTTGGTCAGTTTCCATCCATCATTTGTGGACAAGAAAGTCCACAATTGCGGGCAATAAATTGTGGGCAATAAATTGTGGACAAGGAAGTCCACAGATGAAACTCCTAGTCTAGCCTAGTCTAGTGTAGTTCATTCCATTCTCCATTCCATTCATTCCATTCCATCCCATTCTGTTCAATTAAATATACCAGTATCTCTGAGCTATTGAAATGAAACTAACTTCTGAAGATACTCAATGTTTCACACATCTCACTAATAAAAAAATAAGAGGTTAAAGAGAGAGAAAATAAGCAGTACCAGATGAGTGCGTGAAACAAATTGCTCAACACAAACACACAGATATACAGAGATGCCAACATGTGAATATAATAATTCATTCTAACACGGATATTAAAAACTCAGCAAACATTCTCTTCAGTTAAGAGACCTTTCAGAGTCTCTGAAAGATGTTGACATTTCTAGTTGATAATCACCAAAAGTATACATTAACATTTCCTTCTCGTTATTATAGCTAAGATGAAAAAAAACCACAAATTGTTTCCCATTTATATCACATCTTTCAGATTGTCTTAGATTTTAAATGGTTTATTTTGTTAACACTTATTAATAAATTTCTGTTTAGAGATGGTTATAAAGGTAAATCTCTCTTGGGCCCGTGGAGGGGAGAGGTGAGAAAAATAGTAAATCATTTTTAGCCAACTACAATAACAATAAAGAAATGTTAATGGACAATATTTAATGATATATACAGGTGTGTTGTACTGGTAAAAGTAAAACGGACAGAAGTGTTAATTTGTGAGTTTGGGGAGGGAAAAAGGAGTGGGAATGTTAGATATCCTTTTAATCGACTTTCTTTTAGAATATGGCATAAAGATGTAAAGTTATGGCCGATTCATTGAGACTGGGGGGGAAAAAATGCCAGTAGGTGGTTGTGTCCTTAAAACCCTAATTAAATGAAAATTGTGGTATAGTGATAGTAAAATATAATGTACAACCCAAACTGAATGAAATATATGTAATGATTGTGGAAGAAACGCATGAAATATACCTGTATCCAATGGATACTCTTTCTACAAGGTGCAATGTAAGATGATTTTTTCCTTTTGTGTTTCTCTTTAACAAAAACAATATTATTATTTTTTTAAAAAGACCTTTCAGAGTCTCTTCATCCCTACATTTTCTGAAAGATCTGCCTGATCAGAACAGCTGAAATCCTGGACTGATGTCAACAGACAATGAAACAAAAATCTACAATTTTATCCGCAGACGTCCAAAACTGAGGTTGTGTTTATTTAATCAATCAAATCCTTGGTCCTGTTCCCCAGGCCTTTATTACGTTAGGAAAAGTATATGATTTCCACCACCACCCCTTGTATTTCATGATTCTTTTACATGCACCTACATTTATATTAAATGAAGTCTAATTTAAGACTATAGTGAATATTTGATATTCCCTTAAAGAATTCATATCAATCTTGTACATTGGAACAATATCATACCCAAGTTTCTATCAGAATTTCTATTATAAACTTTGAAAAAGTGCCTTAAAATCATTCATAAGTACCAAGCTGAGCTTTATTATTAAGGTTAGGCCAAATGTTAAGTCATTACACTCAAATATCATCCAATTAATTATGTTTTGTGTGGCAGTTCAAAATTAGGACGAGTAACTACGAAGGCATTTTAGGGAAGCCTCCTTGACTGATTGCATGCATCTTTTGTTATGTCAAAGTTTACACCTCTATGTCAAAGCTCTCTGGTAATCAGAATAACAGAGTTGGAAGGGACCTTGGAGGTCTTCTAGTCCAACCCCCTGCTCAAGCAGGAGACCCTGGACCATTCTGGACCAAACTTCCAGTGTTGTAGCATTCACAACTTCTGGAGGCAAGCTGTTCCACTGATTAATTGTTCTCACTGTCAGGAAATTTCTCCTCAGTTCTAAGTTGCTTCTCTCCTTGATTAGTTTCCACCCATTGCTTCTTGTCCTGCCTTCAGGTGCTTTGGAGAATAATTTGACTCCCTCTTCTCTGTGGCAACCCCAGAGATATTGGAACACTGCTATCATGTCTCCCCTGATCCTTCTTTTCATCAAACTAGACATATTCAGTTCCTGCAACCGTTCTTTTTTTAAAAAAAGTTTTTTTATTGTTTTAATTAAAACAAAAAACACAAAAAAGAGCCATCTTTCATTACATCTTGCAGAAAGCATGTCGATTAGTTACAAAAACATTTCGTGCGTTTCTTCCACAATCATTACATATACTTCATTCATATTGAATTGTACATTTTAATTCAAAAATCTTTATGTATTTTACTATCAACGTACCACAATTCGCATTTAACCACAATTATTTAAACGTGCTTTTTATCTGAAATCATTTGTATTTAAAGACACAACCACCCACTGGCATTCATTCGCAATTTCAATAAACCTCCAATAACATTACATCTTTATAGCAATAGCAATAGCAGTTAGACTTATATACTGCTTCATAGGGCTTTCAGCCCTCTCTAAGCGGTTTACAGAGTCAGCATATCGCCCCCACAGTCTGGGTCCTCATTTCACCTAGATAGATAGATAGATAGATAGATAGATAGATAGATAGATAGATAGATAGATAGATAGATAGATAGATAGATAGATAGATATAGAGAGAGGGAGAGATAGATATAGAGAGAGGGAGGGAGGCAGAGATAGATATAGATAGGATAGATAGATAGATAGATAGATAGATAGATAGATAGATAGATAGATAGATAGATAGATAGATAGATAGATAGATAGATAGCAATAGCAGTTAGACATATACTGCTTCATAGGGCTTTCAGCCCTCTCTAAGCGGTTTACAGAGTCAGCATATCGCCCCCACAGTCTGGGTCCTCATTTCACCCAGATAGATAGATAGATAGATAGATAGATAGATAGATAGATAGATAGATAGATAGATAGATAGATAGATAGATAGATAGATAGATATAGAGAGAGGGAGAGATAGATATAGAGAGAGGGAGGGAGGCAGAGATAGATATAGATAGAATAGATAGATAGATAGATAGATAGATAGATAGATAGATAGATAGATAGATAGATAGATAGATAGATAGATAGATAGCAATAGCAGTTAGACTTATATACCGCTTCATAGGGCTTTCAGCCCTCTCTAAGCGGTTTACAGAGTCAGCATATCGCCCCCACAGTCTGGGTCCTCATTTCACCCAGATAGATAGATAGATAGATAGATAGATAGATAGATAGATAGATAGATAGATAGATAGATATAGAGAGAGGGAGAGATAGATATAGAGAGAGGGAGGGAGGCAGAGATAGATATAGATAGGATAGATAGATAGATAGATAGATAGATAGATAGATAGATAGATAGATAGATAGATAGATAGATAGATAGATAGATAGCAATAGCAGTAGACTTATATACCGCTTCATAGGGCTTTCAGCCCTCTCTAAGCGGTTTACAGAGTCAGCATATCGCCCCCACAGTCTGGGTCCTCATTTTACCCACCTCGGAAGGATGGAAGGCTGAGTCAACCCTGAGCCGGTGAGATTTGAACAGCCGAACTGCAGAACTGCAGTCAGCTGAAGTAGCCTGCAGTGCTGCATTTAACCACTGCGCCACCTCGGCTCTTTATAACATATCTTGAAACAAAATCAATTAATAAGATATCTAAGCATTTCCCCAAATTCAACCGTTCTTCCTATGTTTTAGCCTCCAGCCCCCTAATCCGAGCCGAGGTGACGCAGTGGTTAGGGTGCAGTCCTGCAGGCCACTTCAGCTGACTGTTATCTGCAGTCCAGCGGTTCAAATCTCACCGGCTCAAGGTTGACTCAGCCTTCCATCCTTCCGAGGTGGGTAAAATGAGGACCCAGATTGTGGGGGCGATATGCTGACTCTGTAAACCGCTTAGAGAGGGCTGAAAGCCTTATGAAGCGGTATATAAGTCTAACTGCTATTGCTATCCTCTTTGTTGCTCTTCTCTGCACTCTTTCCAGAGTCTCCACATCTCTTTTACATTGTGGCAACCAAAACTGGACGCAGTTATGTTATTCCTTACTTAGGAAATTCCTTTCATTTTCCCCCTCCGCAGAAGTAATTAAGGACCACAGCTTTGTTTTCCACACTCCTTGTGGAAAATGAAGCCTTCTCCATCTCATTTGAAAACATCAGTCTGATCTCTTGCCTTTTGAATTTTACAATCGGTCTTTCTGTCATCGGGCTGCTAATTGGCTGCTGGGGAAATCCCAGGAGCCTGGCAAAAGGAAGTAGGAATCGCAGGTAATTGCTAGAACGGGATTCCCTTTGGAAGCATCCTCACATCATTCTCAGATGTGTGAATAATCCATTAGTGACCGACCGGAGGGATTCATTCATTGCTGTAGAAGGTCTACTTCCTGGAGACGTTACATTGCTACCATCTGCTTTTAAGAGAATAAACAGAACAACTGTTTACTGGAAGGGACCTTGGAGGTCTTCTAGTCCAACCCCCTGCTGAAGTAGTAGGCACTACACTATTTCAGACACATGGCTGTCCAGTCTCCTCTTAAAAACCTCCAGTGATGGAGCACTCACAACTTCTGAAGGCAAGCTATTCAATAAGAATAGAGCTGGAGGGGAGCTTGGAGGTCTTCTAGTCCAACCCCTTGCTGAAGCAGAAGGCCCTGCACCATTTCAGACACATGGCTGTCCAG
>NW_028261389.1:79006261-79063761 GCF_051295495.1 Thamnophis sirtalis
GGAAAAGGAAAAAGGGAGGAAGACAGAAAGGCAGAAAGGGAAGGAAGGAAGGAAGGAAGGAAAGAAAGAACCGAAGGAAGGAAGGAAAGCAGGAAGGGAGGAAGGAGGGAGGAAAGAAAGAAAGAAGGAAGGAAAGAAAGAAAGAAAATAAGGGAATAAGGGAATAAGAAAGAAAGAGGAAGGGGGGAGAAAGAGAGAAAGGTGAAAGGGGGAAAGGAAAAAGGGAGGAAGACAGAAAGGCAGAAAGGGAAATAAATAAATAAATAAATAAGAAAGAAGAAAGAAGAAAGAAAGAGAAAGAAAGAAAGAAAGAAAGAAAGAAAGAAAGAAAGAAAGAAAGAAAGAAAGAAAGAAGACTGCTATCATGTCTCCCCTGGTCCTTCTCTTCCCTAGACTAGCCATGCAACCGTTCATCATATGTTGAACAGTTCCTCATATGTTTTAGCCTCCCACCCCCTAATCCTCTTGGTTGCTCTTCTCTGCACTCTTTCTAGAGTCTCCACATCTTTTTGATAGCGTGGTGACCAAAACTGGATGCAGGATTCCTCGTGTGGCCTTACTAAAGCTTTATAGAGTGGTATTATTACCTCCCTTGATCTTGATTGTATCCCCATGTTAATGTAGCTTATCTGTAAGCAGTGGTGAAAAAAATAGGTCTACCATAAGTGAAACTCTGGGCAATTTTGGGGTACAGTTTGAAGTTTTGGTCCCCTGATTACAGACAAGGTCTCTGCTTTTTTTTAAAACTAGATCTTTCGTTCTGGTATGCGATGGATCAGGTCAACACAGCGATGCCATCTGGTGGGCCCATGGAGGCAAGCTTCCTCTGTTCTTGTCCTCTCCCACAAGAATAGTTCTTGACTTACAACAATTCATTTAGTGGCCGGTCAAAGGCACAACAGCCCTGAAAGAAGTGAATTATGTCCATTTTCCATACTTACGACCGTCGCAGCGTCCCCATGGTCATCTGATGAAAATTCAGATGCTTGGCAATTGGACTCCTGTATATGATGATCAAGTGATCCCCTTCTGCGATCTTGTGAGGAGTCAATGAGGAAGCCAGATTCAGAGCCGAGGTGGCGCAGTGGTTAGGGTGCAGTACTGCAGCCACTTCAGCTGACTGCTAGTTCTACAGTTCGGCGGTTCAAATCTCACCGGCTCAAGGTTGACTCAGCCTTCCATCCTTCCGAGGTGGGTAAAATGAGGACCCGGATTGTTGTTGGGGACAATATGCTGACTCTGTAAACCGCTTAGAGAGGGCTGAAAGCACTATGAAGCCGTATGTAAGTCTAACTGCTATTGCTATTGCTACTTAACAACCGTATTACTAACTAAATTAACAACTGTGGTGATTCACTTAACAACTGTGGCAAGAAAGGTCGTAAAATGGGACAGGTGTGGAGGTCTGTTGGGCATTTTGTTCCCCTGTTTACCTTGCTGATTGTATGGTAAGTACACAGGTGAGTATCACATAATTTTACCACCGGTTCACTGGACATCAAAAATGTGAGTGTGCGCAGCTTTTACTTCTGCACATGGCTTGGAAAATGTGGCTAAATAGGACAGCATAATGCCAGGGCAGGTGGGCAGGCACCCACAGGTCACAAGGACCGGGTCACCCAAACCAGACCAAACCTGCTGAATACCACCATTGTAGAAGTGGTATTCAGCAGATTCTGACCAGTTCTGGAGAAGCAGTAGTGGAAATTTTGAGTAGTTAGCCAGTAAATACCACCTGTGGCTGGCCTCGCCCCATCTGTTTTCTGCCTCCTGAGCCCCAGCTGATCGGGAAGGAATGGGGATTTTGTAGAAGTGGTATTCAGCAGGTTCTGACCAGTTCTGAAGAACCAGTAGTGGAAATTTTGAGTAGTTAATCAGTAAATACCACCTCTGGCTGGCCCCGCCCACATCTGTTTTCTGCCTCCTGAGCCCCAGCTGATCGGGAGGGAATGGGGATTTTGCAGTAACCTTCCCCTGCCATGCTCACCAAGACATGCCCACCAAGCCACATCATACCAACCAAGCCACGCCCAGTAGTAAAAAAATTTGAATCCCACCACTGCACCACTAGGTATGTAGATTTTACTACAAACATTCTCCCTCTGTCGCAACCTTATCCTTTGGCTTCAGTGAACCTTGAGAATATGACCATTTCTAGACTTGTCTTAAGTGGTTTTGGATTCCTGATCTGATCCTTCCTCTTAAGTAAGAAGCCAAAATCGGCTTTTAAAGCTCCTGGATAGGTGCCCACTATTCCATCTTCAAACTTTGAGCTCCAGGTGGTGCCAGGAAAAAAATGTTACAAGACTAAATTCACTTTCAACCTACCATAAGGTTGCTGTCTTAGTCAAGGGCTGACATTTACCAATGTAGAAGGAGGCAAAAATTTCCCCTCTAAGGAGTTTCAAGAATGGCCCTGCCATTACTGGGTCAATAATATGCCTTCATAATTTATTGCCACTATGAGGGCAGGGTGATCCTAAAAATCCTTGGAGATCTATATGAATAGAATAGAATAGAATAGAATAGAATAGAATAGAATAGAATAGAATAGAATGGAAGGGAAGGGAACAGAACGGAACAGAATAGAAAATGGAATGGAATGGAATGGAATAGAATGGAATAGAATAGAATAGAATAGGAATGGAACTGAACGCGGAATTGAACAGAACAGAATAGATAATGGAAGGAATAGAATAGAATAGGAATAGGAACAGAATACAATAGCAATATAGAATAGAATAGAATAGAATAGAATAGAATGAAACAGAACAGAATAGAAAATGGAATGGAATGGAATGGAATGGAATAGAATAGAATAGAATAGAATAGAATAGGAATGGAACTGAACGGAATTGAACAGAACAGAATAGATAATGGAAGGAATAGAATAGAATAGGAATAGAATACAATAGCAATATAGAATAGAATAGAACAAAACAGAACAGGATAGAAAATGGAATGGAATGGAATAGAATAGGCATAGAATGGAATGGAACAGAACAGAAAAGAATAGAGAATGGAATGGAATAGAATAGGAATATAGAATAGAACAGAACAGAATAGAATAGAATAGAATAGAATAGAATAGAATAGAATAGAATAGAATAGAAATGGAACAGAACAGAATAGAGAATGGAATGGAGTAGAATAGGAATAGGAATAGAATAGGAATATAGAATAAAATAGAATAGAATGAATATAATAGAATATAGAATAGAATATAGAATATAGAATTAAATAGAATAGAATAGAACATAGAACATAGAACAGAACAGAACAGAAAATAGAATAGAATAGAGAAAATGAATAGAATGGAATAGAGAAAATGAATAGAATAGAATAGAATAGAATAGAATTCTTTATTGGCCAAGGGTGATCCTTATAAAAGATTAACCGAAGAACCACGTCAAGTTGCAGCAACTTTCTCCAAACCACTGAAAACACCCAAATAGGAGCCACCACCGCAAACCTCTTTGCCAGATCTTCTTTGGTGCAGAAAAGTGTATGTGTGTGTGTGTGTGGGGGGGAATGTTCTTAAAACAATACATGGCGTCAAAATAAATTCTCTCAAAAGCAGAGGGGTGGGCAGTGGGACGAAAAAGCCAGAGGGAGTGGGCGAATTGCCCCCTAACTTGCTCCTTCTGAACCCTCAGTGTTTATTTGACTAAAATTACAACCACTTCATCTTCGTCTGACTTCCAGACCCCCACAGTCAACTGTCTACTACTCCCACCCCCTCTTTGACAAATGTCAGTCTGATAACTGAATGATGTTATTAAGGGTCTTTAAAAATATAGCAACAGCTGTCGGAATCGCTCTTGAAGGACAACATTTGGGGTGGGGGGATGATTTAATATTGAACAAATCCATCAAAGCACTGGAATTTGCCTTTCTGTTTGAACACAATGACAGAGTTGGAAGGGACCTTGGAGGTCTTCTAGTCCAACCCCTTGCTCAGGCAGGAAACCCTACACCAAATGGTTGTCCAATCTCTTCTTTAAAAAACCTCCAGTATTGGAGCACCCACAACTTCTGGAAGTCAGCCATTTCTCTGATTAATTGTTCTCCTTATCAGGAAATTTCTCCTTATTTCGAGCTTGCTTCTCTCTATGATTAGTTTCCACCTATTGCTTCTTGTTCTACCCTCAGGTGCTTCGGAGAATAACTTGACTCCCTCTTCTCTGTGGCAGCCCCTTAGATATTGAAGCACTGCTATCATGTCTCTCCTAGTCCTTCTTTTCATCAGACGAGACATACCCAGTTCCTGCAACCGTTCTTCATATATTTTAGCCTCCAGTCCTCAAATCATCTTCGTTGCTCTTCTCTGCACTCTTTCTAGAGTCTCCGCATCTTTTTTATAATATGTTGACCAAAACTTGATGCAGTATTCCAAGTGTGGTCTTACTAAGGCATTATAAAATGGTATTAACACTTCGCCTGATCTTGATTCTATCCCTTGATTGATGCAACCTTTTTTTTTTGGCCACTGCAAAACCTGGCTGGCTCAAGATTATTTTTTCATGAGACTATTTGAAATTAGCATTAAGAAGAATCTGCTTCACAGAGTTTACTGTCTTTGCACACTCTAAAGGTCTACCATTTCCGATGATCTCCAATTTATTCTGAGATCCGAAATAAAATAAAGTGGTTTTTTTAAAAAAAAAACAACCATATTTTTAATCTTACAATGATCAAAATAAAGTCATCAAAATCATGGCTCAGTTTTGAACAATTAATCAGTGGAATGACTTGCCTCCAGAAGTTGTGAATGCTCCAACACTGGAAGTTTTAAAGAAGATGTTGGATAGCCATTTGTCTGAAGTGGTGTAGGGTTTCCTGCCTAAGCTGGGGGTTGGACTAGAAAACCTCCAAGGTCCCTTCCAACTCTGTTATTCTGTTCTTTTCTATTCATATTTAAAATGAATTCTTTAAGGCCACATGCATCCCTGTTACTCCTTCTTTTCTTTCTCTTAAATTTGATCAACGTCCGTTCACCTCTGCATATAAGGCGTGACTGCCAATGTTTGCATTCCATACACTATTCAATGTACTATTTTTAATATCATATTTTAATTTGCTTTCTGACTTTCGTAATTGATCCTGAGCCAAGATCTCTTGATTCCCTAAAGCTGGAGATGGATTTCTTGCTTGATCCCTGGTCTTTATGAAGTGGTGATTTGGCTTCGGCTAAAAAATTGAGTCAAATGTTTTTTTTTCCTACAATATTAATGGGAGACACAATTAGTAACTCGCCTCTTTGGAAATAGTTTCAATAGTTGGTTCTATTTTTTTCTTTTCTTTTCAAGAGCTGGTTGTTACTCATGCTTTTGTCAAGATCTGATTTAACTAGAAAATACCAGATCAATCTTGAAATGTCTTCATTTTTCAGATGGCATTTTAATTTCTCGTTTTTCCATCTGCTGCGACAAGAAACTTGAATCCCCGCTAATTGACCGATTGATTTAATGCTGGAAAAAGAGACGAATTGCCTGTGCTTTTACTGCGGCAAGTTAAAATATGATGGCTTAAGAATTATTGTGAGCTCAGTGGCTCTCAACATTGACATTGATGAAAAATACTAAGTGAATTATATACTTGTAAAATAATGCAATGCAGGGATGAATGTGGAGTAGCCCCGCGGTTCGCAATCGTGGCAGCTTTCAAATTAGGGGGCATCAACTCCTCAATTCCCCCAACGTTCCTCTGTCATTGCTTGAGAATTCTCAGAGTTAAAAAAATCTCCTGGAAGTTATCCAGCTCGCAAAACACAGATGTAAAACACAGATGAAAGACAGAGAGTAAGCCCTCCTGTGAGCCTCCAAAGTTGCAACTAAGGGGTTTGGTTTTGTTTTAACCGGGATGGGAAGCTGTAGATATGAAACATTTAGGAAATCACCGGAAGTCAACACTGTCTTAAAGGCAACCCCAGAACAAAAGGAATTTAGTTGAAATGAAACATGATTTAAATTGACTTTGCTCACTTATTTTCTGGGTTTCTGTTACCCACAGTTTTTAGAGCTTTGGTGTACGATGAGGAGAGCTTGACTGTTTGAAAGAAGAGTGGTCAGGCTTTCAATGACATTGTCTATCTCTATTGCATTAATAGTTCGTTTATAACTAGGGAATGAATTATCTATCAATTTATCCTCTCTATCTATATCTATCTATCTATCTATCTATCTATCTATCTATCTATCTATCTATCTATCTATCTCTGTCTATCATCTCTATCATCTACCTATCTATCTGTTTATTTTATCTATCATATCTATCTATCCATCCATCCATCCTCTATCATTATCTATCATCTATCTATCTATCTATCTATCTATCTATCTATCTATCTATCTATCTATCTATCTATCTATCTATCTATCATCTCTATCATCTACCTATCTATCTATGTTTATTTTATCTATCATATCTATCTATCCATCCATCCATCCTCTATCATTATCTATCTATCTATCTATCTATCTATCTATCTATCTATCTATCTATCTATCTATCTATCATCTCTGTCTATCATCTCTATCATCTACCTATCTATCTATGTTTATTTTATCTATCATATCTATCTATCCATCCATCCATCCTCTATCATTACCTGTCTATCATCTATCTATCTATCTATCTATCTATCTATCTATCTATCTATCTATCTATCTATCTATCTATCTATCATCTATCTATCATCTATCTGTTTATTTTATCTATCTATCATCACTATCTATTATTTACCCATCCATCTATCATCTCTCTATCATCTATCATCTTCCATCCATCCATCCATCCATCCATCCATCCATCCATCCATCCATCCATCCATCCATCCATCCATCCATCCATCCATCTATCTATCTATCTATCTATCTATCTATCTATCTATCAGCTGTCCATCTCCCTCACAAAGAGAGTGTGATCATATATGGCGACAGGAACCAAGGTTTGTGCATATAATTAGAATTTAGGTATATAATCATAAACTGGTTTTCCCAGCTGCAATGGATGGCTGTGAAGGTTGGACCATAAGGAAGGCTGAGCGCCAAAGAATGGAGGCCTTTGAACTCTGGTGCTGGAGGAGAAGACTCCTGCATTGAGTCCCTTGGACTGCAAGGCCATCCAACCGGTCAGTCCTAGAGGAGGTCAACCCTGGCTGCTCTTTAGAAGGCCAGATCCTGAAGAGGAAACTCAAAGACTTTGGCCACCTGATGAGAAGGAAGAAGGACTCCCTGGAGAAGAGCCTCATGCTGGGAATGATGGAGGGCAAAAGAAGAAGAATGGGATGACGGAGAAGGAGGTGGCTGGATGGAGTCACCGAAGCAATCGGCATGAGCTTCAATGGACTCCAGAGGATGGCAGAAGACAGGAAGGCCTGGAGGAACATTGTCCATGGGGTCGCAATGTGTCAGACACGACTTCGCAACTAACAACAATATAATCAGAAGCACATTTGCATTTTCAAATCACATTGATATTTGTAACTACGTGTTGGGGTGTACCTATTTCTGTTCATTTCGCTTGATGTAGGTTACTTGTTAATGCTCCAATTTGTGTGGGTAAAACATACAAATACTAACTGGAGGAAAGTTTGTGGACCGGTGCTGTCTCCCTCCAGGAAGAGATAATAAACTAGAACATTATTAGATGGCTGGGGCTGATTGGCAGTTAGATTTCAGGTAAGGACCAATGCAACATATATTTCTCTTCCTATGGTAAGACAGGATGACTAATGGGTTATTTGAGAACAATGCAGGAGTGTATTTGGCTTCACGTAGCTGGAGCAGAGAAGTGAAGGTCCACCATATGGATTCTCTCTTTAGAGTGGAAGGTCTCCACATCAGAAGACATGTCTCCATGGTCTACCGAAGGCCAGACTTTTCGGAACTATTTAGCGGACTGGTTCAAGATCTATGGCTGGCCAAGGAGAGTATAAATCAAGGAACTAAACAGAGCAAAGGCTCAAGAAAATTGTTTTGATAGCTGAAGCAGAAAATCCTTCCTCCTTGGCAGCCCGAATAATAAATATTAATAAACGTCAGCCAGACACCGCAGCTGATCTTTACTTAAGGCAATCAAGATACCACATCATTTCTAGACTTCCACCGTCCACTCCATTCAAACTTGGAGCTACAATGACTGATTTGGAACTGGGACAGTCTCGTATTTTTCTGGTCTGGCTTCCTCATCAACTTTGCTTGTCAGAAAGTCACCAAAAGGGGATCCCATCATCCCGCGACCATCATAGTGATGTGAGCTAGTCACCAAGCCTCTGAATTTTGATCACATGACCCTGGAGATGTTTGAAATGGTTGTAAGTGTGAAAAATGGAGGTCAATCAGATTTTTTTCAGTGCCAATTAGAATACAATAACAGAGTTGGAAGGGACCTTGGAGGTCTTCTAGTCCAACCCCCTCTACTCCTCAGGCAGAAAACCCTACACCACTTCAGACAAATGGTTGTCCAATGTCTTCCTAAAATTTTCCAGTGTTCGAGCATTCACAACTTCTGGAGGCCAGTTGTTCCACTTATTAATTGTTCTCACTGTCAGGAAATTTCTCCTTAGTTCTAAGTTCCTTCTCTTCTTCGTTAGTTTCCATACATTGCTTCATAAAATAGAATAGAACAGAACAAAACAAAACAGAACAGAACAGAATAATAAAAGTTGGAAGGGAACTTGGAAGTCTTCTAGTCCAACCCTCTGCCTAGGCAGGAAACCCTACACCACTTCAGACAAATGGTTATCCAGCATCTTTTTAAAGACTTCCAGTGTTGGGGCATTCACAACTTCTGGAGGCAAGTTGTTAATTGTCCTCACTGTCAGGAAATTTCTCCTTAGTTCTAAGTTGCTTCTCTCCTTGAGTAGTTTCCACCCATCTTGTCCTGCCCTCAGGTGCCTTGGAGAATAGCTTGACTCCCTCTTCTTTGGGGCAACCCCTGAGATATTGGAAGACTGCTATCCTGTCTCCCCTAATCCTTCTTTTCATTAAACTAGATTGTAACTTTGAATGTCTATGGAGCTTCTCAATCATCCAGGTCCTCGTTGTCCCCAAGATGCTTTCCTTCAAGAGGCCACTGGACTTTCTCTTCTCCCACTTTGACTTGAGTGGTGAGGAATGGGATTTTGAATGCTCCTTAAGCAAACTGTTGCAAATCAGGGATTACCTGCATAGATAAATAAGTTGTAAAACTATTGCAAATGCTAAACGGAAGGGTGTCAAATGGGCAGACAGTCAAATGCTCTTATTCAGAGCTCCTTATCCACAGCACATCTGGACTTCAAAGGATGCACCAAGGGCTATTTGTCAAAACAAAGACATCAAGATATGTCAAAACTATAGCACCACACAAGGCTAGGGATGAGAAAACTGGCTGAGAATTGCACGCCTGCTGTTCTGGATTAGAAAGATGTTTTAAGAACACGGAATTGTCTCCTTTGTTTTAAATCAATATGTGTTTTTTTTTTCTTCTTCTTTTGGTTGGTGCTTACGATGGGAACACTCCAGATCAATCAACTCGGAAATATTAATCCTGAAATGGAAAAACCACACGACAAAACGCCGGGGAAGTCAAGGGAAAGAAACATGCTGCTAATTTGGGTATTTTTAAACCCTCTCCTGCAGATGTTTTAGCCTCCACCACAAATCCTGTGGGACGTGGTGGCTCAGTGGCTTGGTCGATCAGGAAGGTCGGCAGTTTGACGGTTCGAATCCCTAGCGCCGCGTAACGGAGTGAGCTCCCGTGACTTGTCCCAGCTTCTGCTAACCTAGCAGTTCGAAAGCACGTTAAAAAAATGCAAGGAGAAAAATAGGAACCACCTTTGGTGGGAAGGGAACAGCGTTCCGTGCATCTTTGGCATTGAGTCATGCCGGCCACATGACCACGGAGATGTCTTCGGACAGCGCTGGCTCTTCGGCTTTGAAACGGAAATGAGCACCGCCCCCTAGAGTCGGGAACGACAAGCAATATGTGCGAGGGGAACCTTCACCTTTATATTAAATATACGCAGCCTTGACAATATGCGTGAGTTTGGTTGGTGAAGTTCAGCTCCCTGGAAAATAACCTTAAAAAGAGAAATGGAGCCCGTCCCTGTATTTTCAGTAGACCTCTGTCTAAATGCAATAGCAATAGCAATAGCAGTAGACTTATATACCGCTTCATAGGCCTTTCAGGCCTCTCTAAGCGGTTTACAGAGAGTCAGCCTATTGCCCCCAACAATCTGGGTCCTCATTTTACCCACCTCGGAAGGATGGAAGGCTGAGTCAACCCTGAGCCGGTGAGATTTGAACCGCTGACCTGCTGATCTAGCAGTAGCCTGCAGTGCTGCATTTAACCACTGCGCCACCTTGGCTCCTACAAATGCTTGAAGATTCCTTCGCTTCTCAGAGCTCTAGAGAGCAGAGATGAGCAACAAAGTTGATTAGGGGGCTGGAGGCTAAAACTTATAAGGAACACTTGCTGGAATTCAAAAATATTCTGGAAATAATAAAGATACCTTTGGTGGAATCGTCAGCATTCACGATCCCATGTCCACTGAGGTGTGGACACCAGATAGTACTTGAACCCTTTGGTGGAAATGTAATTCAGAGAAACACCGAGGTGGGCAATACTTTAGCACAGTTGAATAAAGTATTTTTTTTTTAGGTGGATACTTTTGAAGGTACTATAATGAAAAGAAGGACCAGGGGAGACATGATAGCAGTGTTCCAATATCTCAGGGGCTGCCACAAACAAGAAGGAGTCAACTTATTCTCCAAAGCACCTGCGGGCAGGACAAGAAGCAATGGGTGGGAATCAATCAAGGAGAGAAGCAACTTAGAACGAAGGAGAAATTTAGTTAGAACAATTAATCCGTGGAACAACTTGCATCCAGAAGTTGTAAACAGAAGTTGTGTTGTGCTATAGTTTTGATGTAATGAGCCGAGGTGGCGCAGTGGTTAGGGTGCAGTACTGCAGGCCACTTTAGCTGACTATTATCTGCAGTCCAGCGGTTCTAATCTCACCGGCTCAAGGTTGACTCAGCCTTTCATCCTTCCGAGGTGGGTGAAATGAGGAGCCAGACTGTGGGGGCGATATGCTGGCTCTGTAAACCGCTTAGAGAGGGCTGAAAGCCCTATGAAGCGGTATACAAGTCGAATTGCTATTGCTATTGCTATTGACATACCTTGATGCCTTTCTTTTGACAAATAGCCCTTTGTGCACTCTATGAAGTCCAGATGTGCTGTGGATAAAGAACTCTGAATAAGAGCATTTGACTATCTGCCCATTTGACACCCCTCCGTGTCGCATTTGCAATAGTTTTACAACTTATTTATCTATGCAGGTAATCCCTGACTTGCAACAGTTTGCTTAAGGACCGTCCAAAGTCCCATTCCTCACCATTCAAGTCAAAGTGGGAGAAGCTTCTTGCATGAGAAATAAAACATCTTCAAAGAAAAACTAAAGAAAGTCCAGTGGCCTCTTGAACGAAAGCATCTTGGGGACAACGAGGACCTGGATGATTGAGAAGCTCCATAGACATTCCAAGTTACAATCTAGTTTAATGAAAAGAAGGACCAGGGGAGACATGATAGCGGTCTTCCAATATCTCAGGAGCTTCCAAAAAGAAGAGGGAGTCAAGCTATTCTCCAAAGCACCTGAGGGCAGGACAAGAAGCGATGGGTGGAAACTAATCAAGGAGAGAAGCAACTTAGAACCGAGGAGAAATTTCCTGACAGTGAGGACAATTAATCAGTGGAACAACTGGCCTCCAGAAGTTGTGAATGCTCCAACACTGGAGGTTTTTAAAGAAGAGACTGGATAGTCGTTTGTCTGGAATGGTATAGGGTTTTCTGCCTGAGCAGGGGGTTGGACTAGAAGACCTCCGAGGTCCCTTCCAACTCTGTTATTCTGTTATTATAACCAGATGCTCATTGATTTACAGAATCCTAGGCTACGGCTTTGATCATCCACTTAATATCTATCTAGGGTTTTTCTTGAATAATAGATCTAAAATTGGGTGGGACGTGCCACAGCTATAAATCAGGATAGAGTAGAGCATTCAAAATTAAGACACATCTTATGAAGAGCAGTCGAACCGTGCAAGAAGTCTTTGAGAATTCTCCGTTTTCTGTTAGATTTTAAAGTAACATGATTGCACTGGTATACTGTTGCTCTTTAATTTTAGTGTAAAAATAGGACAAGCTGAATATATTGATAGATAGTAGAAATACACCGAAGGGAGGAGTAGAGGGAAAGAAGAAAGAGGGGTAGAGAGGGTGGGAGAGAGGATTGGAGGGAGGAGGAGAAGGAAGGGAGGGAGTGTATCGGGAGAGAGGAGTGATAGAGGGGGAGGGGAAGTAGGGTAGAGGGGAACGTTGGAAGGAAGAACGAAAGTTGGAGGGGGGCGAAAGAAAGGGTGTATGGTGGGTCGAAGTGGTATATTGGGTTTGTATTTTGGGGGGTATTGTTGACAAGAGGGAGGGCTGTGTTTATTGTTCAATGTTATATGCCGCGGTTATGCACAGTATATATGTGACTGTACGAAATGAAATGGAAATAAAACATATTTAAGAGAGAATTCTCCGTTTTCATTAGCTAAAGAACATGGAATTGCAACAGAGGATTCCTTTTTACACTGGGACCCCCAATCATTTCCAACGGGCCAAGGGCTCATCTCCCCTCCCTCAACCGAAGGTGTAAGAATCTTGAAAGCTGTTGTAAAAGTTCTGCTGCTCCAGGGAAGTGTGGTTTTACAATTTGGTAATGCACTTAAAAAAGGGCTGTTTCAACCAAAAAAAAAAAATCCATCCAGCAAAAGCGAATTGGAGCCAGGTATCAATTTTGCACGACTCAAAAGGTTTTCTGGAAATAATCAAGATACCTTTCGCGGACTCTCATTTCTACGGAGGTGAGCGCCAGAATAGCACTTGTGCCCATTGGGTGAAAATGCAGTTCAGAAAAAGTGCCACGGCAAACAAGACTTTAGCACAGTTGAATGAACTATTTTTTAAGGTGGACAATTTTGAAGGCGGACTTATTTTGCTAAAGCAGGGGGTCTTCAACTGCGGTTCCACCACAAAATCGCGGAGGACAAAATCGCGCTCGACGAGCGCGCATTTGACGTCATCACAGCGCGACGAAAACATCACGCTGTGATCGAAAAATGTAAAAATAAAGCAAAAACCTTACCCTAACCCCCCCAAACCTAACCCTAAACCTAACCCTAAACCTAACCCTAAACCTAACCCTTAACCTAAGCCTAAATCTAACCCTAAACCTAACCGTTAACGTAACGCTAAACCTAACGCTAACCCTTAACCTAACGCTAAACGTAACCCTAACGCTCTAAACCTAACCCTAACCCTTAACCTAACCCTAACCCTAACCCTAACCCTTACCTTTATGTGAATCGGCTTGCTTTAATTTTAATTTTATTTCAATTTTTAATGTTTTTCGTCGCGCTGTGATGACGTCACATGCGCGCTTTCATCGAGCGTGATTTTGTCCTCCGCGGTTTTGACGGGTCACGTTCAACTGCTGGAGAGGAACTGGTTTGTGACAGGGACGTGCAGTCAGGGGAGGCAGAGCCTCACCACTGTCATCATGAAAAGAAAAGAAAAATGTAAAAGGAAAAAGGCTGAAATAGTTGCTGCCAGAGTCACAGTGGATGACTCTGCTTAGTGCTTATCTGTGTAAAAAAGCCTCTTAAAAAGAGCCCTCTACAGGAGGAGGTGGGAGAACAAGGTGCCTCATTTGGTCTATCTTTATGATCACTCGAGCAGAGCTAGGCAAGGGTTAAAAACCAAAAAATTCCTTATGTAGATGAGGCACGTCGTCCTCCTGCCTCCTGTAGAGGGCGTTTTTAGAGGCTTTTTAGGGATCAACTAGCTCAGTCTGACCTCAGAGCTCTTGCCTTTTTCCTTTTACATTTTTTTTTCTTTTCATGATGGCAGGCAAGAGCAGAGTTGAAATCCTCTCTGAAACAGCTGGAAAAGGTCCGTGTGTGGGGAGGAATTCAAAAAGTTTGATTGCACGCAGAGACACATTGCCTTTTCAAACACACACACACACACACACACACACACACACAGAGAGAGAGAGAGAGAGAGAGAGAGAGAGAGAGAGAGAGAGAGAGAGAGAGAGAGAGAGAGAGAGAGAGAGATGGATAAAAGTATATAAGCCCAGCTTCACTGATTACAAGTTTGAAAAGGCAACGTGGCTCCACCTGCAATCAAAGGCTCGGATCGGAAGGCAGCAGGGGAAGAGGGGGGGGTATGGCAGAGGAGCTGCTTTCAAGTCATTGGAAAATATATCCAATCCAACTTCTGTGTTTGTGTTTGTTTGAGAGTGAGTGAGAGAGGGATCCAACTTCTCTGTGTGTGTGCGTGTGTCTGTTTGAGAGAGGGGGAGGGAGGGAGAGCGGGAGGAAGGAAGGAGGAGGAGGGAGAAGAAAAAGAATGAAGGAAACCTTATTTCTCAAAGGAGAAAAAATGCTATCGCTTTAAATCGGAACTGAGCATGCCTGGCTGTGGAATTCTGGGAGTTGAAGTCCACAAGTCTAAAAAAATTTGAAACCCCCGTGTCAGTGCCTCACCAGCCATAAACCTTACCACACATCACTGGTTTGTGGCATGCTTCGAAAGAGCATGAAGCAAACTCCTGATCCCAACAAAAAAAAAAACACTTTTATTAGGTGTAATATTATTGGACGATATTAGAAATAATTAATGAAACATCATTATGTGGTTGTGTTTTTCAATTTTGGATTATTTTATGCAAAAGGACGTTAAAACAAGTATAGTCAAATGAGAATTGTGGGATGTTGCTAGTAAGATATATAAATATTTTTTATTTAAAATGTACAATGTGATATGAATTGTAAGTAATGCCTGTGGAAGAGATGCATGAAAGTTATCTGTAACCAATCGACACACTTCTACCATATGTAACGAAAGATGATTTTATTTTATTTTTTTGTGTTGTGTTTGTCTGTTTAACCAAAAAATAAAAAACCTTTTTTAAAAAAAAAACCTTTTTATTAATTTCCTGTGAATTCTGCTCGTTCACATCCAGCAAAGTCTTTCAAGGGAGGATTTACGGTCACAGACCTTATCATGCTTGGAGAACTGCCAGGCCGATCTCTGCAGAACTTGACAAGGAGCCTCGGAAAGTCACAGACCAATTAAGTGAACGAATTGTCTCCTGCAAACTCCACTCCCCTTTCGCTCCTCTTTTATCCCCTATGGGAGGAGCCATTCACCGTCCACCTGTGGCCTTCCTCCCAAGTCGACCCCTGTTCTTTAGCTGTTCCCTTCATCTGGCAACTCTGCGCATGCGCACACTGGGAACAGGCTCCAGCTGTTCTTCTGCCTCACTGATGTCTGACTCCGAAGGCAGCTGATAACTGTCGGATGGCCCTGCCCCCCCCCCCCCTTTGCCTCCTCCACATCAGGGTTGTGCCTGACTTCCGAGAGGGGGACAGGGTGGGTGTGGCCAGTTTGATGTTACTTGTGTCGAGGGTGCTTGTGGTGGCCCGAGTACTCTGCCAGTGAGAAAGGGCCCCCCAAGCTCCATTTTTGGCTGCAATGGCCTCCTGCAAACACTCTGCCAGTGAAAATGGGGCAAGCACCCCTCCCAGGCTCCATTTTTGCTGGCAGAGGCACTGCAGGCCAGTTCTTTGCTATTTCTAGGGTGGCCCGCGGGCCGGATCTAAGCACCCTGTGGGCCAGATCCCCCCCCCCCCGGGCTTTGACTTTGACACCCCCTGAATTAGAAAGTGCTGTAGAACACTGTGGGGAAGTATGTAAGTCTAAACACTATTACGATCTCTTTTGAAAGGCGAAGGGACTTCACAATCCGCAGACGAGCCATCGATTCAAAGGAGAAGCTTTTATTCTGAATATACTGTTTATTCCACGATAATCCAACACAACAGGTTTTTTTTTTCAAGATTATAAATTATTTTTTTTTATCACAGTATTATACAAATTTTTACAAAACGATTTGCTTTATGCCTCATTTCAGCCTTTTTTTTTTTTAAATTCACAAAAAAAGTCGCGTCCAGAGGGAAGGAAAACTGATCTGCCCGTTCAGCAGCACTGAAGAGGAAGGGTGGGGAGGGCCGGGTCATAGGTTAACTCCTCCCCTTCTAGTACAAACCACTCCACATCACGATTGAAACGCCCACCCAGATGTTAGGAAGGTCAGTTAGACTTGTCTCGACTCAACTGCGAATCCAGATAGAATTTGGACCGTAGGGTTAGGATCGCTTGATCTCAGGCTAAAATATTTCTCTGTGGCGTGAACTCCACTTTTCTAGAATAGCTCCAAAGACAGATGAACAAACCACGAGTTAATGGTTTACCATGAAGATGTGGACACTTGTCCAAACCCACCCTTCTGTTTACAATACTCTAGCGCTGATATTAACAATATTCACAATGCAATGTGACAACGTGTGGGGTGGGGATTAGCAACCCACAGATAAGGACCCTGTTTGAGGAAGGGTATTAGGTGGCCTGTCTTTTCTGGAGAACAGCTGTCCCTAATACAAGCCAAGGGGGATTCTAGACCAGTGTTTCTCAACCTTGGCAACTTGAAGATGTCCGGACTTCAACTCCCAGAATTCCCCAGCCAGCATTCGCTGGCTGGGGAATTCTGGGAGTTGAAGTCCGGACATCTTCAAGTTGCCAAGGTTGAGAAACACTGTTGTAGACCATCAACATCTTCATTTGTATAGTTCTCCTTCCATTTTGCAAAAAATGCAGAGGACAGACTCCCAGTACACAAATGATGTCAGTTCAGACCCAAGGTGATGATTCTTTTTTTGCTCACGGGTGTCCCCTCTTCCCACAACCAAGGAGTTGATGATAACGACGTCAGTTATGAAATCTCCACCCTTTGCACTATGACACCAGAGCACATACAGTTATCACCCTGGCTTCTAGGTCACACCAATCCTTTGGCTTCCCGAGGCCTCCCCCCCCCCACCTCCTTTATTCTGATTTCCCTTCAGAATTTCCTTTGGGAATTGACCCCAGGAGTTCAAAATCCAAATCCCTTTACTTGGATTACGTCAATACATTCAGCAGAAAGGTTATAAATCAGAGGAAAGGCCAACCATATGAGAGAGAGAGAGAGAGAGAGAGAGAGAGAGAGAGAGAGAGAGAGAGAGAGAGAGAGAGAGAAAGAGGCAGAGAGAGAGGACAGACAGAGAAAGAGGCAGAGAGAAAGAGAGACAGAGAGAGAAAGAGAGGCAGAGAGAGAGAGAGAGAGGAGAGAGAGATACAGAAACAGAGAGAGACAGAGAGAGAAAGAGTCAAAGAGAGAGAGAGAGAGAGAGAGAGAAGGACAGACAGAGAAAGAGGCAGAGAGAAAGAGAGACAGAGAGAGAAAGAGAGGCAGAGAGAGAGAGAGAGAGGAGAGAGAGAGACAGAAACAGAGAGAGAGACAGAGAGAGAAAGAGTCAAAGAGAAAGAGAGAGAGACAGACAGAGAGAGAAAGAGAGACAGAGACAGAGAGAAAGAGAGAGAGAGAAAGAAAGACAGACAGAGAAAGAGGCAGAGAGAAAGAGAGACAGAGAGAGAAAGAGAGGCAGAGAGAGAGAGAGAGGAGAGAGAGAGACAGAGACAGAGAGACAGACAGAGAGAGAGAAAAAGAGAGACAAAGAGAAAGAGAGAGAGACAGACAGAGAGAGAAAGAGAGGCAGAAAGAGAGAGAGAGAGAGAGAGAGAGAGAGAGAGAGAGAGAGAGAGAGGCGCCTTTGATGGAACCAAGGAAGACAAGCTCAACATCTTGAAGGAACATCTCACCCATTGCCTTGTCCAACCTGCCATGTCCATTGCGTGAATTTAGAGTGGAGGAAGCCTCCCACAACAGAGGGTTCAAGACCCCATTTTGCTGCCATTCTGGGGGGGACAAAAACGTGCTTACGTCCAATCCATGGAGTCTTTTTTTTTTTTTTAGAAGACTTCCCTGGTGACCAACCGGATGTTAAGGGCAGGACCAGTTTGTGTGCTGAAACAACTGGGCAGAGGACTCAACTCCTTTCAGCCTGGGGAAGTTCCGCCTCGACTCAGAGGAAATTTGGTTCCCGCCACGCTGAAGATGCCGCAGAGGAGAGGAAAAAAAAGACACCCCCCCTCCCTTTGACGTCCTTTTCGTGAATACTGAAGACTTCGAAAGAGCAAGTAACACTTAGGTTGCAAAGGTCACTTAAAACGGGGCACTGCGCATACGGAGCGCAGCAAGGCCTGTCGGAAAACTTACAAAGGACAGCAATACTGATTTTTTTGTTTCTCGTCAAGTTTCAGCAAGAAAGCCTCAAAAACAGCGAAAAGGGATCGTTACTAAAATTGCTCAGGATAAACAAGACCTAAAAACCTTCTCGATCAGACTAGAGAGGGGGGGGGGAATATATGTCATGTTAAAAACGGGATACAAATGTGGACCGCACTTCGTGGTTTGGCAGTAATGCTGGTTGTTGAAGCGGGACAGGGGGAAAGGAAAGCTGTAAGACATTGAATCGGCCAACTGTTTTCCTTTTTCTCAAAAAAAAACAAAACACCCAAACACCCACTTATCCAGAGCAAAGATGATTCAGTTCTCAGATAAGAAGCATTCCTGGCTTACTATAAAAATGGGAATGGTTGGATCGACTTCTCTACATCCTGTGAAATAGCCAGAAGTTGCAAAACAAGGAGTGACTCTCTTACATATGTTGTTTTCTTACAGTGGGACTCTTTTTAACAGTAAATCCAATCACGCTAGGAGAAGGAATGGTTAAACCCAAGTCTAGTAAAACTCAAGAAAGAGAAAAGAAAGGAATAAGAAAAGGAGGGAGGGAGGGAGGGAAGAAAGGGCCAACAAATGAAAAGGGAGGGAGGGAGGGAAGGAGAAAGGGAGGGAGGGAGGAAAAGAAGAAAATAAAAGAGAAAAAAAGGAAGGCAGGAAGGAAGGGTCAACAAATGGGAAGGGAGGGTGGAGGGTAGGAGAGAGGGAGGGAGGAAAAGAAGAAAATAAAAGAGAAAAGAAGGAAGGAAGGAAAGAAGGGAGGGAGGGAAGGTCAGGAAATGGGAAGGGAGGAAGGAGGGAAAGAGAATGGGAGGAAGGGAAAAGAAGAAAAGGGAAAAAAAAGGAAGGGCCAACAAAGGTGAAGGGAGGAAGGAGGGAAGGATGGAGGAAAAGAAGGAAGGAAGGAAGGAAGGAAGGAAGGAAGGAAGGAAGGAAGGAAGGAAGGAAGGAAGGAAGGAAATGTCCAATGAGTAAGATACAGTAATTCACTTTATCTCGCCAACTATTTCGATGACCTGTGCTACTATCGCTTTGCTAAAGGGGTTGATGGTATGCTAACCTTCTCACAACCAAACAACTAAGGACATGTTTCAAACATTCAGCTGGATACTTTTTAAAATTCCAGATACCCCAGATTAGAAACGCTCCATCTCCAGAAGGGGACAGTTGCTTCAAGAACAAAATGAAACCTTTCCCAATCATTTTGGAATTGTCTTGAATTTCAAATGCTTCCAGACTGAACGAAGTTGGGGGTGCTTCACCTCAAAACCCAAAAGGGGATTGTTATTAATTTTTTCAGGTGGTGCTCATCTCCGTTTCAAAGCCGAAGAGCCAGCGCTGTCCGAAGACGTCTCTGTGGTCATGTGGCTGGCATGACTCAACGCCAAAGGCGCACGGAATGCTGTTCCCTTCCCACCAAAGGTGGTTCCTATTTTTCTACTTGCATTTTTTTTACGTGCTATCGAACTGCTAGGTTGGCAGAAGCTGGGACATGTAACGGGAGCTCACTCCGTTATGTGGGGCTAGGGATTCGAACCGCCAAACTGCCGGCCTTCGACAACACAAGGCATGAAACCTAGCCTCAAAACCAACACAATTTAAATAGGTAACACTATTTTGAAAACAGGTAGAATCAGTCAACTATTGGTGAACTTTGCTTTTTACCCCCATCTTAAATACGGAAAACGAGGGTGAAACAGAAGGAGAATTCTAAAGGATGAGCGCCAACATCCCATTATCCTGCATTCCTACAAAGTTTGGGAGAGAATTTTGGAGGTCACAGGGAGGAAAAACTCTGAAAAAGGACCCTAACCTTGCAAGGGGATATCTAACCACAGATCTTCCTCTCAATCCCCAGAAATCTTCTCTCTCTGACATGTCATAAATGGCCAAAAGGAGATGCTTCCTAAATATGCCAAGAAAAAGGCCTAGAGCCATGGAAAACTGAGTTTCCAGGACACTCCCTCAAATTAGCTTCTAATTTAGGGTCAAAACCTGGATTCTGCAGAGGTTAATTCACTCCTACGGAAAAGTCAACTTTTTTAAAAAAAAGTTAAATCCCGTTCTTTTCTTCCTTCTGCCCAACACCCACCCACCCCCCTCCCCAAATAAGTGGTAGGGGTCTAAATAGTTTGGAGGCTTCCAACACTGGGAATCCTTAACGCATGAGGTAGGGTTGTTCATCGTACGCCAAGTCTTAATGAAAATTCCCACCAGTTTTCTGGCAAAGTGGAAAAAGGGAATTTGTAAAAACACCGAAAACTTCATTCCGGCGTTATCCTGGGGGCCTCTCTTAAGCCAGAGTTCTTCAAATTACGTCTCCCTCCTGCCAAATAGGACATACACCAGGTGGCTGTCCACAAGAGAGAAGCTTCAAGCCCAGGTTTCTAAGGGCTAAGCTAAAGTTTCCTTCAGCATGGATGTCCTACCTCCTTAAGTAAAAGCTTCTTGTCTCCTGTTGCTATGCCTTTATCTGGTTGCAACACGAGGCAGAATGGTGTTCTGTGCTCCTGCACGCACTAATGTGCATCAGAGCTACTCAGGCAAGGACTTTCCTGCCGTTCTCCTATAGAATTTGTTCCCTCGAAAATCCATGCGTTTGAGCTCAGGAACTGCTCACACGATGAGCAATCCTGATGTTTTTTCTAACAGCTGAACTCCGTGTGGCCACTAGGTGGTAGCAAAGACGGCGAAAACTCTTTAAGTCTACTCCCCCTAGATTACATGAACCTCACTGCATCTTCCAGCTGTGCCTATATCTGTGGCTTCTATCAGCATGGGGATACTACCAACTTTAAGTAAAAGCTTCTTGTTTCCTGGTTAATGCATATCATCCCCTTTTAATGACCCCATGTGGGATGGAATCTGGGCAACTGAATTACTGGCCAGATGCCCTCCCTGTCGCCAATGAGGAGTTCTGTTCAGCAGATATATTCTCATTGTGCCCAGAGAGAGAAATATCTGCCTCTACCCAGGATCGAACTCACAGCCTCCTGATGGTGAGGCAAGAGCGCCACCTCCAGGCCACCGCACCATTCCTGGTTAATGCATATGCTACACCGACATATTTACGAACCGACATTTGAACTCTTAACTCCCAATTCCCACAAGGAGAACTAAGTTATATTCTTTCCATATTGGGAGAGAAAGAGGGGGAACCAGCTGTCAAGTTATCCATTGCAAAGACTAGGAATTAATTAAGGCATTTCTTTAAAAATAATGATAATAGATGTAGATATTGTAACTCTAAGCATTATTTACAGGAAGTAGTTAGTAGCAGTACCTGAAAAGACATTTTTTTTTTTGACAAAAAGTAATCATCCGAAGAGGCTACAAGCTACCCAAAAACAGATGAATCGGTGGAAAGTTTCGTTGGCGATGTTGCTCAGAGAGAGAGAAAGATTCTGTTTAAAAAAAAAATATGCAAATTAAGGATGAGGACCAATTGTTTCGATTAAGGCAAACTCTCCTGTCAAGCAAAAAAAAAAAAAAAAAATTAAGCAAGTGACTTGATCTGCAGGACCGAATTTTAAGTAATTGCCCTCCCCTTCCTGATACAAGCGTCCGTTTTTCATCCGTGCGCGTTGCTCAGAGAAACATTCAAACGCGAGATGGGCAGCGACATCAACTCGGAGAAATAAACGGTGGTCTCACGGGGTGAGAACCGCAAATAAATAAACCCAATAAATAAATAAATAAATAATAAATAAATAAGCAACCTGCGCTTCAACAGAAGCAAGCGAGATTTGACTCCCTAATGCTAAAAAAAAAAAAAAGCTGAATTCTTGCCAATGAGGACAGAAGCGGGGAAACAATGAGGAGAGAAGCAACAAAACATTGTGCATCTCTTGACTAATTTTGGCAAAGCATGATGTCCACTAAGACAGAGGTTCCCCAAATCCCAGTCTGGGGAGTACTACCAGGCTGCGCCCTATTGAGAACCGGGCCACCAAAGTGTTGTGTGCTTCAAACCATTCCACCCCCCTCCCCTGCCAAAATGCCGGTGGCGGCCCACAGAACCAAAAAAGTGGGGGACCCCTGCACTAGGGTACGAAAGACCTTCCTGCCAGATGTGAACTGAAGAGCTACCACACCTGGTCTGCAAATACCCACGAAACCACTAGACACACAAAAGATTTAAGGCGGGTTTTTCCCGGGTCACCAGAGACTTTGCGGGTGTCTCTGGGACCATTGGATCTCCCCCTACCTTTCACTGTCTCTTCGGGACAGCTTAGGTCCAAAAAGAACCGTCCAGATGATCCGGTTTAGATGGACATTCAGAAGCAGCCTGAAAGTCCGTCTTCGCACTCCTTCCAGCCCATTCTGAGTCCTCTAGAATCAAGTTTGCAATATTCATTCCATTCTACTAAGAGTATTTCTTTGGGATGGGAACGCCTGAAAAAACTCCCTTTTTAAAAAAGTAGAAAAATTAGGAAACCTTGCTTCGTCATTCCTTCTTTAATCATCTCTTGAACCTAACAGCAATAGCACTTAGACGTATATACCGCTTCATGGTGCTTTTTCAGTCCTCTCTAAGCGGTTTACAGAGTCAGCCTTTTGCCCCCCAAAATTTTGGGTCATTTTACCCACCTCGGAAGGGTGGCAGGCTGAGTCAACCTTGAGCCTGGTGAGATTCGAACTGCCAAATTGAAGGCAGACGGCAGTCAGCAGAAGTAGCTTGCAGTACTGCACTCTAAACACTGTGCCACCATGGCTCTTAACTTTATCTCATAACTTTAACTCATAACTTTAACTTTAACTCATAACTTTAATTTTAACTCATAATTTTAACTTTAATAACAATGTTAGAACAAGCTGAAGTCAGGGATGGGGCAACTCCCCGCAGCCAACTCACCATTGGACAATTCAACAATTCAGTTTAAGTGTTCAAAATAATTAAATAAATGATTTTGATTTTTGTCATTCCAATTTCATGTCGTCCCTCCTTTTGCATCCTTCCTTTCACGATTCTCTCCCACCATTTCTTTGATATTAATGTAATATCCCGCAGCAAGTTGGCCACGCCAAGATCGCCACGCTGAATTGTCCTAGATCCACTAAAGTCAGTGGTGGGATTCAGCCAGTTTGCACCACTTTGGGAGAACCGGTTGTTAAGTTTCTGAGAAGTTTGGTGAACAGGTTGTTGGAACGAATCATTAGGGCAGGGAGCCGGTTGTTGAATTATTTATATCCCATCACTGGCTAAAGTGCGAATGAAGAAACGAAGAAAATTTGCAAGGGCGCTCAGCTAAAAATCGGAAAATAAATGGAACCGGACTAAGGAAAAATAAAAAACAAAAACCCGCCACTCGTTTATGACGAAGGCATTCTCAGAAATTCCTCAAAATCTTTGGGCTCCACATCAGATGAAAGTCACTTTCTCGTACAATGATATTTTACGGGGTTTCTCATACAAAGAATTGCAGTTTTTAGAAGAATTCTGCGATGTCAAGCAAGCCACACATTCATTGGTGAGTTTCTAAAAGTCCTTGATTAAAATATTCTCTTCTCTGTCTACAACGTTATATACTCCAAGCTAATTCATTTACTGACTGGACTGATGTTTGGGTTCACGCTAAATCCATATTTTTTACTTCAAAACAAAGGGTCAATGGGTTGTGTTTCCCCGAAAATAAGACAGGGTCTTCTTTTCTTTTGCCCCGCCCTCCCCCAAATAAGCACTTGGCCTTATTTTGGGGGGAGGTCTTATTATTTTTGAGCTGCAGGAGGCCCCTTAATCTTGGCCCGGGAATCAGCTGATCCAGAGAGGGCTGGAAGTTCTGTTTCTGGCACACTCTTGCCATTCTTTTTGCGACCGTCACTAAGAGGAAGGGCACGGTAGCTAGGGTTTGGGGGAGCGGCCTCCGCAAGGTCAAGTGCATGGGGGAGCACACTGGGCATGTAACCCCTCCCTCCAAAGAAATGGCGGGGACTAGCTGCGAAATGCGTTTAAATATTTTCGGGGAGAGCGTATTTTCAGGGGAGGGTTAATATTAGTGCATTGGCTCAAAAGTGCAATTGGGCTTATTATCCAGGGAGTCTTATTTACGGGGAAACAGGGTTTGCTTTGGGTTTTCCAATTTTTTTTCATTCCTTTTTTTTTTTCATTTTGCTATTTGTGACATAAAGCAGAAGTTAAGATGCTGCATAATAATTGGAAATAAGTTTTCTGGGAGCAAGCAGTTATTATTATTATTATTTTAACCCTGCAATAAATGGCTGTCAATTTGATTGACTGGACCTGTAAATAGTAATTCAGGTGAATGTTTTTCATCTAGAAAACCCATTTTTCCCCCCATTTGAGAAGATAATTAAATGTACCCTCTTCTGTTTTTTTTTCCAGCTTCTACATTGCACAGTCGATTCAGATATCTGTTTAACAATATATTACTTAAGATTCAATTGCATCACACCGCAATATTTGGTTTCTCACACAGCAGGAAAAGAAAAATCACCCAAAGACCTGTTCAATAAACTACACTCTACCGTGAAAAATAAAAGGAGGGGAGAAAATCTAAAGGGGGGGGGGGAATAAAACCAAACCTTGAACAAAATAGCAGCTTCGTCATCATGCAAAAATTACCCTTGAAAACCAACGTTCAATATATTCACAAACACATTTGTATTCACAAACGTTGCGTCTTGAAAACTTTGGAGGACGTAGAAACCGGTAAGACAAGTGCTTTGAGAACGAGGATGTTCCATTACAGACATTATCAACAGCTTGCGCAACAAAGGTCAGATACGGGGGTGAAGAGAGAAGTTTGTAAAAAAAACTCATTCCATTTTTGACATCGGTTGCTTCGAGCTCGCCTTTTTCAGAACTTTGCATCCAGTTCGTGAAGTTATGGAAGCGGATTCGTTTTCAGAAAACAAAAGTGATCCGTTTATAAGGCATTTTACATCATGGTGAAAAAGTCTCGCGGCGTCCGATTCCACGCTTGAGGTTCTCCAGATCTTTGACATCGAGCCCACCACGGCTTCCTAAATAAAACGTTTTCGCTTTCTTCTTCTCCATTTTTTTTTTAAAAAGTCCTTTTTTAAAATTTTCAAACCGGTTTCCACCTTCCAAACCATCATTTTGATTCCTCCCTCCCCTCCCCCTTAGAATATTTTAAATTCCTGAGGTTGGGGAACATTTTCAGCTGTGCGAACGCCGTTGCATTGATGGGCTTGAAGTTGGCAGTGGGAGCAATGGTTCATGGAAGGAGGAAGAGGAGGAGGAGAAGTCGTGACGAAGTCTCTGTGTTTTTAAATCACGGCGTTGGTTTACGGTTGATTTGACACCGGCGAACCGGTGTGAAATGAAGTTTGAGTTTGTATTCGAAGAAAATGGAAAGCAGGCATATAAACCATCGGGATTCTAAACCAGAATGCGAAGGAAATGGCAAATGGATGGGGTTCCCCCCCCCCTTTTCCTTTGCAAATCGGGCGTGCCACATTTAAGGAGTGCAACCCACTCAAAACCGAGTCCGAACAAACAAAATAGAAATGGGGTGATCTCTCAAAAAGGGCAGCCCTTTTTTTTAAACACGGAGTCTTCAAAAAGCAGACACACAGAATAAGATCTCAGCCCCCAACCCTGCAAATCCACAGTTAAAGCACATACAGAATTCTGCTTCTGAATGGGCCAGATGATGAAGCATTCACACACACACACACATAAGTGTTAACGGATCGGACACACCAACATGCAGCCACGGTGGGTGCCTTCGAGCGCCTTTGCCCGCCCCCCGAGAAGATTTTAGAGTCACTGGCGTCGCCATTGAATCTGCAGGCCGGAGCAGACGGGAGACACACACACCCCCGTGCGCCTTTTTCCTTGAATGAAAATGGCGGGCTAACATTTTGGCAGGATCTCGGTTGGTTTAGGTTAGGTGTGGGGTTTCTCAGGGTCATAATTCGCAGGGCCTGGTGCCAGATAACATCCAGAGCAGGATCAACTGGATTCCTACCATAGACAAGATTGATGGACTTAATGCAGAGACGCCTCCACACTCAGTGGAATCATTCTGTTGGTAAAAGAGAGAGAGAGAAAGAGAGAGAGAGAGAGAGAGAGATTCATTAGAATTAGCTGAAACATCACTAGACAGATGTTGACTTATGTTCTGACCTCGGCTTCACAAAATCACGAAGCGGGCTCCTTGTCCCGACAAAAAACCCCTTTTTTATGAAGCTACGGCTAATTCCTCTCCTTCACATCCAGCAAAGTCTTTCAAAGGGTGAATTTACAACCACAGACCTTATCAGGCTTGGAGAGTTGCCAGGCTGATATCTTCCAAACGCAACAGCTGTAAAAGAAAACACTTGGCAAGGAGTCTCTGAGAGTCAGGAGCAAATCTTCACACTAATTAAGGGACCTAATTGTCTCCTGCAAACTCCACTCCCCTTTCGCTCCTCTTTATTCCCTATGGGAGGGATTATTCACCGTCTACCTCAGAGATGGTATTCTGCCGCTTTGCCCCAGTTCGGTGTACTCCCAGTTCCAAACTGGTAGTGAAGGTAAGAGGATTTCATGACTGGTCTACTTGTGGCTTTACTCCTGAGTCGGCCCTTGTTCCTTAGCTGTTCCCTTCTCCTGGCAGCTCTGCGAATGCGCACATCGGGAACAGGCTCCAGCTGTTCTTCTGCCTCAATGACGTCTGACTCCGAAGGCAGCTGATAACTGTCAGACGGCCCTGGCCCTCTCTCTGCCTCTGACACAGAGCCCTTATCGGAGCCTTCCCCAGACTCCAGGACTGGCCCAGGTTCCACCCCAACCTCCTCACTGTCTGAATCTGCCGCCAGTTCCGTTGGCCGCTGGCAGGCCACAACAACTTCTTTACACAATAATCTTCTCACTGGAACCCATTTGTGAAATTTAGTCTCGCCGAGTGGGCCCATGTGAGCCTCAGGTTTCTGTGCAGTCCAGTGGTGGGATTCAGCCGGTTCGCACCTATTCAGGAGAACCAGTTTGTAACTTTCTAAGCAGTTCGGAGAACCGGTTGTTGGAAGAAATCTCCTTTTGTTTTTTCCCACTTTACAGGGCTAATCCTGTAAGGAAGGCAGGAAGGAAACATTTTGGTGTTGTTTCTAGCTTAATCTTTATTGCCCTGCTTACAGAAACTGCCTCTCCGGTTAACCCTTATTACCATTGTAACAGCTAAGGCAAAGTGCCCATCGACCTGAGTGACATTGACTTGGCCACGCTCACATGATCACATGACCACTGAGCCCCGCCTACCCAGCTGGTCATTAGGTGCACACACACCTCTTGCAGAAGTCAACACAGGAACTAATGTTGGAGAACATTATTGTGAGCTTGGCAGGCTGGATTGCTGCCACGGCTTATCTGTGCTGGATTGCTGCCAAGGACCTGTCTGTCTGTTAATTAAATGTTGTAATTTATTTTTGGGTCGGAGTGTGTTGGTGTGGGACTAGAGGGGTCAGTATATACATGTATGTATGTATGTATGTATGTATGTATGTATGTATGTATGTATAGTATTTGTGCTGATAAATTATATATATATAATTATATGTATATGTATATGTATATGTATATGTATATGTATATGTATATGTATATGTATATGTATATGTATATGTATATGTATATGTATATGTATGTATATATTTTTTACTGTTGCCTTTTTTGTTACATTTGTTATATTTATGCTGATAAATAAATAAAGGGAGTCTAGTATAGATCTATTTCAAGCTATTTAGCTCTCATCAGCTAGCCATACCCAAGTTTTTGGGAATCGAACCTGTGCTCTATTGCCTCCCAGGCAGGGAGTTAACCATTTGAGCTACCGAGAACAACTCCTTTTATCAGCCAGCCAGGGTGGGAGGTATATACTTAAAGTCACAACCCCTGGTATGCCCAAGTGTGGGAGGAAGGTCACACTTCCACTCTCTGTCATTAGGCTCGTCACAAGAGTCCATCCAGACAGAAACCCAATATTTTTTATATATATATATATATATATATATATATATATATATATATATATATATATATATATATATATATATATATATATATATATATATATATATATATATATATATATATATATATATATATATATATATATATAT
This sequence comes from Thamnophis sirtalis, assembly GCF_051295495.1. Taxonomy (NCBI): domain Eukaryota; kingdom Metazoa; phylum Chordata; class Lepidosauria; order Squamata; family Natricidae; genus Thamnophis; species Thamnophis sirtalis. Next base: position 79,034,621 of record NW_028261389.1, read on the forward strand.
ATATTCTTAAGAGTTCCACTCAAGTGCAAAATAACAGATTGTGAAATTATGAAAAATAAGAACTTGAGGTTATGGAAATTTGGGAGTTAAGTTGTACGTCCTACGGTTATTCTGTTTTTCTGATATCCGCACCCTCTATTTCCTTCTCATAAAATGGATGAAATGCCTATATATCAGCCACAGAAATCTAAAACCCTGGGTGGGACCACAAATAATAGGTCCCTGCTTCTATTTACGGTAAACAATAATACAGTTCTTTCAGATGCGATATACAATATAAAAGTTATTATCACAAGTTAAAATGCGACCTCAGATATGGTATGTTGTGAGCAGGAAGTCTTTTTCTTTCCTTGTGGTTTTGAAATAACTCGGTCACATTTTAAAATAACTCAGTCACAAAGTATTTTAGCAGGCTCCTAAACTGAAATGACTAATTCTGATTATTGACCAAAATGATTTGGTTATTATTCATTTTGGTTATCAGCCTTAAATAATGCAGAAGGAAAGAGGGTGTCCAATTTTGTAAGCTAAAATAAGAAGGTATGTGCTAGTCGTTCCCGACTCTAGGGGGCGGTGCTCATCTTTGTTTCAAAGCCGAAGAGCCAGCGCTGTCTGAAGACATCTCCGTGGTCATGTGGCTGGCATGACTCAATGTCGAAGGCGCACGGAACACTGTTCCCTTCCCACCAAAGGTGGTCCCTATTTTTCTACTTGCATTTTACATGCTTTTGAACTGCTAGGTTGGCAGAAGCTGGGACAAGTAACGGGAGCTCACTCCATTATAGCAATAGCAATTAGACTTATATACCGCTTCATAGGGCTTTCAGGCCTCTCTAAGCGGTTTACAGAGTCAGCATACCGCCCCCAACAGTCTGGGTCCTCATTTCACCCACCTCGGAAGGATGGAAGGCTGAGTCAACCTTGAACCGGTGAGATTAGAACCGCTGAACTGCAGATAGCAGTCAGCTGAAGTGGCCTGCACTACTGCACCCTAACCACTGCGCCACCTCGGCTCTTGCCTATTATGCAGTGCTAAGGATTCGAACTGCCGAACTTCTGCTCTTTCTAATCGACAAGCTCAGCATCTTAATCACTGAGCCACTGCATCCCTAAAATAAGAAAGGAAGTTACTTTTCATTAACTACGGACTCTGGGCACGGTTCAAAATGGCAACTGCATCTGTGTGATGGCAACATTGTGTATGCACAATGCCCATCTTCCTGGTTTGGCTCTGCAACCCAACAAGACGGACAGGGACTTCAGAGGAGAATCAGAACTGCAGAAAAGACAATTGCTACCAAACTGCTTTCCGTTGAGGACCTGCGCACTGCACGAGTCAAAAAGAGGGCCGGGAAAATATCTACAGACCCCCTCGCATCCTGGACATAAATTGATTCAACTTCTACTCTCAAAATGACACTATAGGGCACTGCACACCAGAACAAGTACACACAAGAACAGTTTTTTACAGGAATGCCATCACTCTGCTAACAGCTAATCCCCACAACACTGTCAAATTATCTACTAAGACTATATTGCTATTATTTTTCTCAACCTTCCTATTGCCTACCTCCTTTTCTACTCATGACTATAACTTTGTTGCTTGTATCTTTACAATTTCTATTGTTTAGTCTCCTAGTGTGATTTATGTTGACTATTTATTTAGTATCTTATGACTATCCCTGTGTTGTATGATTCATGATGAATGTATTAGTTATGACTAAGATCATGATTTATCACTGATGTCTTTTATGTACACTGAGAGTTTCTGCACCGAAGACAAATTCCTTGTGTGTCCAATCACACTTGGCCAATAAAGAATTCTATTCTATTCTATTCTGTTCCATTCCATTCAATTCCATATTCTATTCTATTCTATTCCATTCCATTCTAGTCCTTATTCTAGTCTATTCTATTCCATTCCATATTTCCATTCCATATTCTATTCTATTCTATTCTATTCTAATCTATTTCCACTCCATATTTCCATTCCATTTCATATTCTATTCTATTCCATTCCATTCCTTATTCTATTCCATTCCGTTCCGTTCCTTATTCTATTCTATTCCATTCCATTCCATATTTCCATTCCATATTTCCATTCCATTCCATATTCTATTCTATTCCATTCCATTCCATTCTAGTCCTTATTCTAGTCTATTCTATTCCATTCCATTCCATATTTCCATTCCATATTCTATTCTATTCTATTCTATTCTAATCTATTTCCATTCCATATTTCCATTCCATTTCATATTCTATTCTATTCCATTCCATTCCTTATTCTATTCCATTCCGTTCCGTTCCTTATTCTATTCTATTCCATTCCATTCCATATTTCCATTCCATATTTCCATTCCATTCCATATTCTATTCTATTCCATTCCATTCTAGTCCTTATTCTAGTCTATTCTATTCCATTCCATTCCATATTTCCATTCCATATTTCCATTCCATTCCATATTCTATTCTATTCTAATCTATTTCCATTCCATATTTCCATTCCATTTCATATTCTATTTTATTCCATTCCATTCCATTCCTTATTCTATTCCATTCCATTCCTTATTCTATTCTATTCCATTCCATTCCATATTTCCATTCCATATTTCCATTCCATTCCATTCCATATTCTATTCTATTCTATTCTATTCCATTCCATATTCTATTCTATTCTATTCTATTCTATTCTATTCCATTCCATATTCTATTCTATTCTATTCCATTCCATTCCTTATTCCATTCTATTCCATTCCTTATTCTATTCTATTCCATTCCATTCTATTTTATTCTATTCTATTCCATTCCATTCCATTCCTTATTCCATTCTATTCCATTCCTTATTCTATTCTATTCCATTCCATTCCTTATTCTATTCTATTCTATTCCATTCTATTTTATTCTATTCTATTGTAAAGAGGTGGTGCTGACATCACAATATTGTGGCTAGCATCTTAACTGTTTTGATCTTTTCAAGAACACCCTTACCGTAAATTAGAGGCAGATGTGTTGTGTTGATGATAGCAAAGAAAGGCAAAAGGGTTTTGTCAAGCAAAAGGAATAAGGAATTGCTCACACCAGCAAACGCACACAGAGTGAGCAATCGCCTAACCACTGCGTGCTATTTGTCTATATTGGAAAAATGTCCTGTTGATTTTAAAAAATAAATAGCGTGCATAAAGTCACCTTATTGGCATTCATGTCCCATGTAGAACCATGCCTTGAAATGTAACATAAATGATTCAGAGAAAAGGAAGCTAAAGAGAGATTAATTTTCAGAAAGCTAGGAGCAAAATCCGTCAGCACTAAGAAGTTTGGAAATAAGGTACTTTTTTGGAATACCCAATGAGCCGTTACTCATATTAAAAAAAAAAAGCAAGCAAAAATATACACGGGGGCTAAGAAAAACATATCCTGACTCGCCATGAAACTTACTTCAACCACAATATTGCTAAATAGATTTCTGTGCAAACAGGATAAGCCACGTTTGCTGGTTATCAACCACTGCATGGATTCAACAAAGAGTTTAAATTATTCTTGGGGTTGATCGCACACAGTGCTGAAATCTAATTTTTTTTTTTGGCCACCGGTTCTGTGGGCGTGGCTTGGTGGGCTGGGACTCGGGAAGCAGAGAATAGACGGGGCGGGGCCAGCCAGAGGTGGTATTTACCGGTTCTCTGAACTACTCAAAATTCCTGCTGCCGGTTCTCCAGAACTGGTCAGAACTTGCTGAATATCACCTCTGATTCTGTCTTTTCTTCATCAACTATTTCACATAGCGCAATGTGATGTGAAGCACAGAGAGTATTTATTGATGGAGTATAATAAAGGGAGGTGAAATGGTCATGTTTTCATTCAAATCGACAGGAAAAAAAAACCCCAAAATCAGGTCAATTTTGCTGGCAATTCAGAAGGAAGATCATTCCTCGTGATTGCGGAATACTTACTTGGAATGCATGCAAAGTAACTGAAGCCAGCTAGCTATATAAGTCAACATATTTATGGCTATGAAGATAAAACTGATGCCAGAAATCACTAATTCTTCATTTTATGGCTTAGAGGAACACGGTGTCATTACAAATGAGTATCAGATATCTAAGATATATCTGAAGATAATTAAATGGCTTTTCCTTAATATAGACATGCTGCATGCCGTATTTTATTAGAAGTTCTTAGAGCCAGATGACTCCCTCTAGTGATTTTGCAATATGGGGAGAATGAAGACAAACGCTTCTACTAATGTCCTTAGTCAAAGATATGATTCTCCAGAACTGCTGGAAAATGAAAATTCATTACAAGTAGTCCTTGACTTACAATCGTTTGTTTAGTGACCTTTCAAAGTAACAATGGCTATTCCGTCCTGTCCTGCCCTGTGGCATTCAGTTTGTTCTCAAGTTAGGACTAGAAATATTGCTGTTTCCTTTTCACGTCAACGGTGATTGTACTTGCTTGAGGCCATGTGGACAGAAAGTGTTCCAGATTACAGCTGGAATCTTTTCCTGCTGCCTCTCGATTTAGACCCACGGAATTAAAGCATCCCTTAGTTCGAAAGAAACCTACAGAGGATCTTAAACTAATTTGAGAATAAATCTTTGGGATTTCAGACTATTCTATTCTATTCTATTCCCATATTCTATTCTATTTTCTATTCTATTCTATTCTATTTTCTATTCTATTTTCTATTATATTTTCTATTATATTTTCTATTCTATTTTCTATTCTATTCCATTCCATTTTCTTTTCTTTTCTTTTCTATTTTATTTTATTTTTTATTCTATTCTATTTTCTATTCTATTCTATTCCCATATTCTATTTTATTCCCATATTTTATTCTATTTTCTATTCTATTTTCTATTCTATTTTCTATTCTATTTTCTATTCTATTTTCTATTCTATTTTCTATTCTATTCTATTCCATTTTCTTTTCTTTTCTTTTCTATTTTATTTTATTTTTTATTCTATTCTATTTTCTATTCTATTCTATTCCCACATTCTATTTTATTCCCATATTTTATTCTATTTTCTATTCTATTTTCTATTCTATTTTCTATTCTATTTTCTATTCTATTTTCTATTCTATTTTCTATTCTATTCCATTTTCTTTTCTTTTCTATTTTCTTTTCTTTTCTATTCTATTCTATTTTCTATTCTATTCTATTTCCATATTCTATTCTATTCTATTTTCTATTCTATTTTCTATTATATTTTCTATTCTATTTTCTATTCTATTCCATTCCATTTTCTTTTCTTTTCTTTTCTTTTCTATTTTATTTTATTTTTTATTCTATTCTATTTTCTATTCTATTCTATTCCCATATTCTATTTTATTCCCATATTTTATTCTATTTTCTATTCTATTTTCTATTCTATTTTCTATTCTATTTTCTATTCTATTTTCTATTCTATTCTATTTCCATATTCTATTCTATTCTATTTTCTATTCTATTTTCTATTATATTTTCTATTCTATTTTCTATTCTATTCCATTCCATTTTCTTTTCTTTTCTTTTCTATTTTATTTTATTTTTTATTCTATTCTATTTTCTATTCTATTCTATTCCCATATTCTATTTTATTCCCATATTTTATTCTATTTTCTATTCTATTTTCTATTCTATTTTCTATTCTATTTTCTATTCTATTTTCTATTCTATTTTCTATTCTATTTTCTATTCTATTTCCTATTCTATTCTATTCCATTTTCTTTTCTTTTCTTTTCTATTTTATTTTATTTTTTATTCTATTCTATTTTCTATTCTATTCTATTCCCACATTCTATTTTATTCCCATATTTTATTCTATTTTCTATTCTATTTTCTATTCTATTTTCTATTCTATTTTCTATTCTATTTTCTATTCTATTCCATTTTCTTTTCTTTTCTATTTTCTTTTCTTTTCTATTCTATTCTATTTTCTATTCTATTCTATTTCCATATTCTATTCTATTCTATTTTCTATTCTATTTTCTATTCTATTCCATTCCATTTTCTTTTCTTTTCTATTTTCTTTTCTATTCTATTCTATTTTCTATTCTATTCTATTTCCATATTCTATTCTATTCTATTTTCTATTCTATTTTCTATTCTATTTTCTATTCTATTTTCTATTCTATTCCATTCCATTCCATTTTCTTTTCTTTTCTATTTTCTTTTCTTTTCTATTCTATTCTATTTTCTATTCTATTCTATTTCCATATTCTATTCTATTCTATTTTCTATTCTATTCCATTCCATTTTCTTTTCTGTTCTTTTCTTTTCTTTTCTATTTTCTTTTCTATTTTCTATTCTATTCTATTTTCTATTCTATTCTATTTCCATATTCTATTCTATTCTATTTTCTATTCTATTCTATTCTATTCTATTTTCTATACTATTCTATTCTATTTTCTATTCCATTTTCTTTTCTATTCTATTCTATTTTCTATTCCATTCCATTCCATTCTATTCCATTTTCTTTTCTATTCTATTCCATTCTACTCTTTTCTATTCCCATATTCTATTCTATTCTAGTCCAGTCCATAGTCCATTCTATTCTATTCACAGCAATCAGGCATATAGCAAGCAAAAAGACCAGCATTTTCCAAGAATGTTTGTGGGATCACTGGGGCCTCTCAAAAAAATAAATAAACATGGAAAAGGGCCACAGCTTATGTTTTCCTTGGACCTGTGCCTAATCCCCAAGGTTGGGAGGAGGAATGGGAAGATAATCTGTAGGGATTATGTACGGTAGCATCCTATTGGGTGAGACAAACTGAGGAAGAAAGTTCGCCAGTTTAGCTTCTGGGAAAAGATGAGTTTGCAACCAGTGGCACCAACCACATCTGGGATGTTGTAAACGGGCAAATTCCTCCCCGTAAAGGAGGATATTGGAAGCTCAGTGTTGAGACTCTCTGAGCTTGGTGGTTTTCTGGCAGATGTTTCATGACCCAAACAAGGAACATCAGTTCTACACTGATAAAGTTACCTAGTTTGGATAATGACACTTTTAAGATAACAACCAAGCTCAGAGAACACCAAGGGCTCCTCAGGCTGCTCCCCGTTTTGTAACTACACAAAACCCTATTCACATTCCAAATGGTTCAACCAGCATCGCAAAAGGATCAAGATGGTGTCCTTGCCATCATCCTGTGCATTTGTGTACCTCTGAAATATCTCTGAAATACCTCTGAAAAGCACAAACACTCATGGTGTGCTTCCACAAAACCTTGAAGGGTGGTAAACAGAGGTGGGTTCCTACCAGTTCGCACCTATTCGGTAGAACCGGTTCGTCAAATCTACCGAACCGGTTAGAAGAGGTTCCACCAGTGGACCCGGAAAGCAGGCCACACCTACAGAAGAGCTTCCAAATTTGTTTGAAACCCACCACTGGTCCTTGGATAGGATTATTCCACACTATCATGCTCCTATTTATAAAACTCAGTGCCTCTGTGAAAGGTAAGGATGACTACTGCGTTTGTGGTGCAATCAGAACATTGCGTTTGTTGAAGTTTTTTTAACGCAAACCAAAGCAATAGCAATAGCAGTAGACTTATATACCGCTTCATAGGGCTTTCAGCCCTCTTTAAGCGGTTTACAGAGAGTCAGCATATTGCCCCCAACAATCTGGGTCCTCATTTTACCCACCTCGGAAGGATGGAAGGCTGAGTCAACCCTGAGCCGGTGGGATTTGAACCGCTGAACTGCTGATCTAGCAGTAGCCTGCAGTGCTGCATTTAACCACTGCGCCACCTTGGCTCTTAGCAAAGATGCCTTTTAAAAAACAAATTTACATCATATTCTTATCCATGCCAGTGCTGTGTGTCAGGTAATTGAAGGTGGTTCTGACAAGTGTCGTCGGCATCTTCATATCCGGTCACATGGGCGGCAAGCCACTCCCATCGGTCACATGGGCAGCAAGCCACTCCCACAAAGGAGGCCACACCCACAGAGTAGGTTCAAACAATTTTTGAAACCCACCACTAGTGGTAAATGTTTCAAAATTCAGGTTTTCCATCAAGATACCCCACCAGCCACCCTTACGGTTTAATCCTTTGGGCCTCCAAGTCATGGAAGCCAAATTTACACTCTCCCCTTTGAGAATCTACCTGCATAGAGGTGATATGAGAAAACCACCTCCCCATAATCATCTGTCCCATTGTGTTTGTTCTCTTGTGTTTTACTTTATTCAAGAAAGGCCGTTGATTCCAATGTTTGTATATTATTAGCAGACAGCGTTTCTGAAAACCAACAGCTATGGTTCTGGGTGGATATTAAGCAAGCCAAGTTGTTTTCAGACTGATTATGTTCTTTTAGATTGCTGATTTGTTGCTGTTACGGTTTTACGGGGGGGGGAGGGAGGGGGTGCAGGATTTTATATTCCACAGTATTAGCTCTACAAACTCACGCAACGTCGATTGGAGCTGTGCAAAGTTTTGACTGAAGAGCAGTTCGTTTAAATCATCCTTTTGAGTGATGTTCAAACCACAAATTCAAACTGACTCAACACAATTTTTTTTTTTGAACCGAAATGCAAATTCTAATTAAATGGACTCGAATCCTTAAATTAGATCTTGGCTGATTCACATACCCATATTGTCTGCATAAATTCAAGGAGTACAACATATGGATGCATAACAGGAATGAGAAGTGGAGCCAGCCCAGAAGTTCTATCTCGTCAAATGCTTTCTTAATTGACAACCAGAAGTCCGTAGTTAGGCCAGGAGATTTTCCTTCTTCAGAAAATTACTAAAAACCGGATGAGGGATGATAATTGTGTAAAGCCTATGTCCCTTGCTTGAATTGTGGCTCATCCCTTCCATGTCAAAATTAAAGATCTACAAAGATGGTGAAATGAAAATAGAAATTCTAGTGTATTTATCCTAATAGACCTTGAGAGAGAGAGAGGGAGAGAGAGAGGGAGGGAGGGAGGGAGGGAGGGAGAGAGAGAGAGAGAGAGAGAGAGAGAGAGAGAGAGAGAGAGAGAGAGAGAGAACACGAACAGAAGGGCTGTTCATTGGAAGAACAAATAACTGAATCAAGTGAATTGATGACCCCCACAAAATATATGAAATAACCAAAGATATTCTCAGGAAAGGAGGAAGAAGGAGAGAGGGAAGGAAAGGAAAGGAAGGGAAGTGAAATAAGGGAAGGGAGGAAAGGAAAGAAAAGGTGGAAAGGGAAGGGAATGAGGAAGAAAGGGAAAGGAAAGAAAATTGATGGGGAATGGAGGAGAGGAAGGGAAAGGAAGATAGAAAAAGGAAAGGAAGATAGAAAAAGGAAAGGAAGATAGAAAAAGGAAAGGAAAGGAGAAAAAGGGAAGGGAAGGAAAAAGAAGAGAAGGGAAAGGAAAGGGGGAAGAGGGAAGGGAAGGGAAAGGGAAGGAAAAGGGAATGGAAAGGAAAGAAAGATAGAAAAAGGAAAGGAAAAGGAAGAGGAAAGGAAAGGAGGGAGAGGGGAGGGAAGGAAGATAGAAAAAGGAAAGGAAGATAGAAAAAGGAAAGGGAAGGAGAAAAGGGAAGGGAAGGAAAAGGAAGAGAAGGGAAAGGATGACAGAAAAAGGAAAGGAGAAAAAGGGAAGGGAAGGAAAAAAAGAGAAGGGAAAGGAAAGGAGGAAGAGGGAAGGAAAGCAAACGAAAGGAGGAAGAGGGAAGGGAAGCAAAGGAAAGGAGAGGAAGAAGAGGAAAGAGAAGGATCTTAACCATCTCCTAATCTAACCTTGAGAGAATCCAAGTTCTGAACAAGCCTACATCCATCACTCTCCCTTTCATAATGTCATCCGTTGTATGCATTCTTAGTTCCCTTTGTATTCTTGCAAAAAGAAAAACAACAACAACAACCCAAAACTTTGGGGTCAGGGGAGATGAAAGGAAACATAAAATTAGAGAAAGCAACTGACCATCCACACCACATGAAAACTTGCAGAAAAATGAAGACAGAGGTGGGCATCGTAGCAGTGGCGAAGCTCCTGGTGCATAGAGGCTGATCCTAAGAGTAACGGGGTAAAGTCGCAAACGGAGGAAAGGAAAGGAAGAGACACAGAAAGAAACACACAGAGAAGATGAAATCTCATGCAAAGTTGGCTGGCCGACAGAAGAGATAATGCGAAAAGCAAAATGATAATAATAATAAAAAAGCAAAAGATTTTAACGGAGAGAACTGGAAAGGAAACTTAACCCAGGATATCAAAACGCTATCGTTACCTGGCTAACATAGAGAAGAGCACATCAAGCTAAATAAGCAAGACTCCGCTGTACGTTCACACACAAATATCCAGTCTTGTCGCTCGAGGTAGGCATCAAATGATGTCTTCACTCTCGTTCCCAGCAAAGAGGAACTTCCCGTGTGTCAACATTTATCACGGCTCAAACACCGGGTTCTGACGTTCTCACACACACGTTTTTGTCGCAACCTACAATCTTGGATTGTAAAAGTCTGGCCTGAGCAAACTCTCTCGGAGTCACAGAGTCATAAGACTCGGAGGGCCGGAAGCAGACGTGGGTTCCTACCGGTTCGCACCGGTTCGGTAGAACCGGTTCGTCAAATCTACTGAACCGGTTAGAAGAGATTCCACCAGTGGACCCGGAAAGCAGGCCACACCTACAGAAGAGGTTCCAAAATTTTTTGAAACCCACCACCACTGATTTTATATATGTCCATTTACAAGGAATCCTTTTTGAAACGGAGAAGCGATATCTTCCAGATAAACAATGTGCCCACATATAAAGAGATTTGGAACGAGGAGGAGGGGGGGATGCATTAGGCCCATGAGTCAAATAGGAGAGAAAAAAACAATAATATCTAAAAGTTCCATTTTCAAGGCTGCTGAACACACTGTGGAAGATTGCCACGGCTGTGTAGAGAAAGCCAGCACAGACTGTCCTATGCCCCCCCCCCCCCACCACCACCTTTAAAAAAAAAAAGATAGGAATTGTGTGTGAAAGCACAATGGCAGGGCGGCTCAGAAAAAGCAGCCATCGGGTTTTAAGGTTAATTGTGAGAACATTTGCATTAGAAAGACTCGGGAAGGGGAGCAATATGTATAATGAAAGAGAGAGAGAGAGAGACAGAGAGTAAAGTCAATGAAAGATGGGAACTATTCTCAGGAAGGGAGAAATAGAAAAAAAAGAAGAAGGCTCTTATGTCCAAAAGAAGAGGAAGACTTACTGTAGCGTTGTCAAAGCAAGCATCCGGTCCTTTCCTGTATCTGGGATGCTGAACCATTTCACAAGGATTCGGTCCTTCATCTGCGCATTGGTTAAGGAATACAACACAATTCTCACCTTTGCTTATGCAGCACAGTGTATCGTCCTGCACTCGCTCTCCCTCTCCCTCTCTATTTCTCTCTCTCTCTCTCTCTTTCTTTCTCTCTCTCTCTCTTCTCTCTCTCTCACACACCCCTGGTTTAGTGCAGCGGTCACCAACTGGTGGTCCGTGAGAAAATTTTGGTGGTCCACGGAAAAATTATTTGCCAGACATGTGCAATGAACACTTGTGTTGCTGCAGCGAGTCTCCCCCCCTTTGGGGTCTTTTTGTGTGGGTCAGAGGGGGGGCAGAAATTCCGACTTGGGGTCTGCTTCGGCCTCCTGGTGGGGGGCTTTGGGCGAAGGCTGGAGGGAAGCGCCACTGGTGGCGAAGAGCCGGAGGGCCTCGTTCCAGTGGGACTGAGTCATGGCCTGGAACTGGCTGACCCTCTCAGCCTGCTGATTCTCCAGGCGCCGGTACCTGGCCTTGCACTCCTGCAGGTCTTCCCTCTGCTTGGAAAGCCTATGCTCCTAGTCCTCAGTGAGGTGCTTCTGCTGAGCCTCCTTCTCCACCAGATCCAATTTGAACTGAGCTGCTTTACCAACTTTTTCTCGTGGTGGCTGCTTCGCTCCAGCAACTGCTTTCTGTTGGGGCCCTAAGGAGCCCGGGCGGGCAGGTGAGGGGTGGCTGGGAGGGGAGGGGCGAGTAGAGACCCCCCCATCTCTTGGTGATTGGTCCAAAGTCACCCAACTGTCCTTCATGCCTAGGCAGGACTAGAATTCAGAGTCTCCTGATTTGTAACCTGATGCCTTCACCACTACACCAAATTGGCTTTAAGGATGTTGTCCTAAAGCTATGGTTATGTTTTACCCTGGAGAAGATCTATCTCTGCCTACTTGCTAAAAGTGATAAAGGAAAAGGTATGTGCTAGGCGTTCCCGACTCTAGGGGGCGGTGCTCATCTCCGTTTCAAAGCCGAAGAGCCAGCGCTGTCCGAAGACATCTCCGTGGTCATGTGGCCATCATGACCCAATGCCGAAGGCATACGGAACGGTGTTTCCTTCCTACCAAAGGTGGTTCCTATTTTTCTACTTGCATTTTTTAAGTGCTTTCGAACTGCTAGGTTGGCAGAAGCTGGGACAAGTCACGGGAGCTCACTCCATTACGCGGCGCTAGGGATTCGAACCGCCGAACTGCCAACCTTTCTGATCGATAAGCTCAGCGTCTTTAACCCCCGAGCCACCGCGAATACTGACTTAATGGAACACAAACAACCCCTCAAAGGAAATGAACATCTTAAGACCATACAGAAAGGAAGCCGCTATGGGAGAACATCACATCACACCCACAACCAGACACAAAACAACGACTGGTTTGGGTTTTAGTTTAGAAACAGATTCTCCAGCTGTTTCCAATGTTCTTTTGTAAGCAACTGCAAAATCCAGTCTCAAGTCAAGCGGGAAAGGATACCAGGCTTCTCGGCTTGCATCAGCGGCCTTGTGTCACAGTGATGACACAATTCTTTACTGTCGCTCATGATGAAAACCAAATTGGTGTTGGAAATCTTCTCTGCGTGGAAAAGCCTGAAAGTAGGAAAGACAAACAACACCCAGCGGTTAAAGCCTGAGATCCAGGATATTTCACTATTAGAACATGGACCAAGGTCTGTGCGAATGTTGTCTGGAAGAGTTGCGATAGGGATTTGGCAGAGTTGCGCGACGCAGTGCGGTCTGGTTTCCAGAGGAGCAAGAGGCAACACGGCTCGGGAGAGATTGTGTGAGGGAAAGAGGGTGAAGACAGCGAGCGATATCAGGTGTACCTCGGTACACCCATGTTACACCGATCCTCCGCGAGCTGCACTGGCTCCCTATTGGTCTCTGGACGCGCTACAAAGTGCTGGTGATTACCTTTAAAGCCCTACATGGCCTAGGACCTGGATATCTAAGAGACCACCTCCTGCTACACACCTCCCAACGTCCAGTAAGAACTCACAGGCTAGGCCTCCTCCGGGTGTCGTCGACTGGACAATGCCGGCTGGCGACCACTCGGGGGAGAGCCTTTTCTGTAGCTGCTCCGGCTCTGTGGAACGAGCTACCAGCAGAGATCCGGACCCTTCCCACCCTCGTGGCCTTCCAAAAAGCCATTAAGACCTGGCTGTTCCGACAGGCCTGGGGTTGCTGATCTCCAAATCAGGTTCAACCCCCAGTTAAGCCTAATGTATGTTGTGTTTTTTTTAATTGTTTTTGTTTCTTCCCCCTGTCTGTATTTTATTTTTATCTTGTATTTGTAAGCCGCCCGGAGTCTTCCGGGATTGGGCAGCATATAAGCCCATTAAATTACAATTACAGGCCATAGGTTCACCACAGTGGTGGGATTCAAGTGATTTAAGAACCGGTTCTCTGCCCTAATGATTTCTTCCAACAACCGGTTTGCCAAACTGCTCAGAAAGTTAACACTAAAATACAAACCCGAAATCTTTCTACTGGGAATAATCAAAGGGAAATATACAAAGAAATTTAAGTACATATTAACACATCTGCTAACTACAGCTAGAATAGCATTTGCCCAATGCTGGAAACAAAATAATACCCCCCTGGGATGAATTAATGATAAAAAAAAAACTTTGGATTGTGCAGAGATGGACAAATTAACACTGAAGTTAAAAGATAAAGAAGAGTCGGAATATTATGAAATTTGGAACAATTGGTACAAATGGCTGCAAAGCAGGAACAAAATTAATTAAGCCAAAAAAAGAATATATATATAAATATATATAGAACTGTGTATAAAGTGTGTAAATATAGAAGCGAAATATTATATACATGTACAGGTATGATGACATAACAATGTTGATGTAATGATGTAATAAAAAAAATCTGTCGGAAAAAAAGAAAGAAAGTTAACAACCGGTTCTCCCGAAGTGGTGCGAACCGGCTGAATCCCACCACTGGTTACCCATCGCGACCATGTACAGTTGCTAAGCAATGTTTCAACACATTTATGCACCTGTTTCATTGGCTTCCATATATTTGGACCATTATGGAAAGGGGGAGGAATGCGTTCAGGGTTTCGAAACGACACCTACCTAGAACAGTTGATACAGTCCAGGATGCCGTTGAAGGATTTATCGTCGGACCCGAAGAAATATTGCGTTTGCACCGTGATGCAACTCTGCTTGGATGGGAAGCCGCTGAAATCCTCTTCTTCCACTTCCACTGCGGAACAAGCAACGGGGGTCAGCTCTGCGCGAAGCTGCGGACGGGCGCAGCTTTTCTCCCCCCGTTTTTCTTCACTTACCTGCCCCGAGGAAACGCGGGAAGGTCAGCCCCCAGACCAGCTGATGCAAAATAGACCTACGTCAACAGATAAGGACACAGAGATTTATTTATTTATTTATTTATTTATTTATTTATTTATTTATTTATTAGACTTATATACCGCTTCATAGGGCTTTCAGCCCTCTCTAAGCGGTTTACAGAGCCAGCATATCGCCCCCAACAATCCGGGTCCTCATTTCACCCACCTCGGAAGGATGGAAGGCTGAGTCGACCTTGAGCCGGTGAGATTTGAACTGCTGAACTGCAGATCGCAGTCAGCTGAATTGGCCTGCAGTACTGCACCCTAACCACTGCGCCACCTCGGCTCATCGCACAAGCACATCGGTATCCATTAGAGCAGCCATTCGCGCAACGGAGAATGGTTACATTTCCTTCCTCTGCTGCTAATTCCATGTTTCGTACCCAGGTAGCTCTCGACTTACAGCCGGCCGCTTAGTGGCCACTCAGAGTTATGACGGCAGCTCCCAAAGGTACTTTCAGCCTGGTTCTGAAGTCCTGATGACCTCGCTTTCCCCTACACCCCCCCCCCACAATCACACCTCTGGATTTTGGCTCTACAACAGTTGATAAAGGAAACATTTTCACACTTGTGCATTGGCTAGAATCTGCTTTCTGACAAAGAGGAGGGGGTCACTATTATTTTAATTCCACTTTCATTGCCTAAAGGGATTCAATAGCAATAGCAATAGCAGTAGACTTATATACCGCTTCATAGGCCTTTCAGGCCTCTCTAAGCGGTTTACAGAGAGTCAGCATATTGCCCCCAACAATCTGGGTCCTCATTTTACCCACCTCGGAAGGATGGAAGGCTGAGTCAACCCTGAGCCGGTGAGATTTGAACCGCTGACCTGCTGATCTAGCAGTAGCCTGCAGTGCTGCATTTAACCACTGCGCCACCTTGGCTCAAAATGTTGCTTCGCCTTTAACGGCTTCCTTCTTCTTAATTAAAGGTTCCTTTTGAAATCATCCGTTTCAAGAGTCTTCACTTTCTTAAGTTAGCAGAGGAGCCCTTTTGTATACACAGCATAGACAATTGCTACCAACCTGCCTTCTATTGAGGACCTGTAACACTGCACGAGTCAAAAAGAGGGCTGTGAAAATATCTACAGACCCCTCACATCCTGGACATCAATTGTTTCAACTCCTACCCTCACTCACGCCCTCGTGACCTCAAGACTGGACTACTGCAATGCGCTCTACATGGGGCAGCCCTTGAAGAGTATTCGGAGACTTCAACTCGTCCAGAACGCAGCCGCGCGAGCGATTGTGGGTGCACCTCGGTACACCCACGTTACACCTATCCTCCGCGAGCTGCACTGGTTACCGATCAGTCTCCGGATACGCTTCAAGGTGCTAGTCGTAACTTATAAAGCCCTTCATGGTATTGGATCTGGGTACTTGAGAGACCGCCTGCTGCCAATTACCTCCCACAGACCCATTAGATCTCACAGGGTTGGCCTCCTCCGGGTGCCATCTACCAGCCAATGCCACCTGGCTACTACCCGGGGGAGGGCCTTCTCTGTGGCAGCTCCGGCCCTCTGGAACGAACTCCCCGCAGGGATTCGGACCCTCACCTCTCTGCAGGCCTTCCGAAAAGCTGTCAAAACCTGGCTTTGCCGGCAGGCCTGGGGTTGATGAGTTCCCCTCCCCGCTCGACTTGTGTGGTTGCGTGATTCTTGCTTATTTTAACTACTTGTATTGTGTTGCATGTTCCCCTTTTCCCCCTTTGAGTTGTTCGCCGCCCTGAGTCCCTCCCGGAGAAGGGCGGCATACAAATAAAATAAATCTAAATCTTCTATTGAGGACCTGTAACACTGCACGAGTCAAAAAGAGGGCTGTGAAAATATTTACAGACCCCTCGCATCCTGGACATCAATTGTTTCAACTCCTACCCTCAAAAAGAGGTTATAGGGCACTGCGCACCAGAACAACTACACATGTTAGGAGCCCTGGGCTAGAAGAATCCCAAGGTCCCTTCCAACTGTACTCTATATCCCAGGAATCGCTGAAATTTTTTTCCTTGCGTGCCCATAATGCAATGTGCATGTGACGCCACCACCCCCGCGTGCCACGCCCCTTCTGTGCATGCACATATGACCACCACCCCCCCGTGCATGCACATGTGTGTCCCGCATGTGTGGCATAGACCCAAAAATTATCTGGCTGGCAGGAGGTGTGAGCATGGTGGAACTGAGCTGGCCAATGGTTCATGTGCCCACAGAGAGGGCCTCACAGGTGGCACTCCGAGACCCACCCCAGTCCTATCCTTACAGATAGATCAAGACACTTATGTGTCACTCAAACATGCAATGATCCTGTCTAACAAATCCGAACTCACCAGGCGGCTGCAGATGCCCACCATCCAAGATGTAAAATATCTGCTATGGTGGGCTAGAAAAAGAGGAAACAGAGAGCCTAATTTTAGAAGGACCTCAAAAACACCCATGGATTCTCCCTGTCCAACCTCCACATAGGGATTGACTGACTTATTCATTTAATGGAATTTCACGGCTGCCTCTGATTTAATGGAAGGCTGTCTTTAATTAAAGTCTTTTCTTAGCATATTAACACTGCGGGGGCCCTTAGTGTCCCGCTTCATACCCAAAGAATTATCTAACGAGGTTCTTAATCATACAAATCAAATGGTTGCCCCAAAAAGGTGCTTTTTCCAAAAGGCAACTTTTGATATATGGGATAGTTCAGCGATGGCGAACCATTTTTGGCTCCCGTGCCGTAAGTGGGGGGAGTGCAGGGGGGGGCGTGTGCGGGCGTGCCGCACTCATAATGCAATGCACAACACCCCCCCAGTGTGCATGCGCGCACTACAGGCACGACCCCCCATTTTTGCATGCTTTTTTCACCCTCCCCAGGCTCCAGAGGCTTTATAGGAGCCTGGGGAGGGAGAAAACAGCCTCCCCCCACCCCAGAAGCCCTCCGGAGGCTTCAGGGACCTTCAGGAGGCTTCCCTGAAGCCTCCGGAGCAGTCAAAACGACCCTCCGAGCAAACAGGAAGTCTATTCCTGAATTTCCGGTTTGCCCGTCGGGCCGGTTTTTTGCGCTCCGGAGGCTTCAGGGAAGCTCATGAAGCCTCTGGAGGGCCTCCAGGGAGGAGGTGGGGGAGGCTCTTTTCGCCCTCCCCAGGCTCCTATAAAGCCTCTGGAGCCTGGGGAGGGCGAAAAATAGCTTTAAAAAGGGGCGAAAAGGGCGTATGCGCGCTGGCCAGCTGACAGGGCAGCGCCTCCCGTGCCCTGACAAATGGCTCCGCGTGCCACCTGTGGCACGCGTGCCATAGGTTCGCCATCCCTGGTATAGGTTCTTCTGCTTGAACAGGGGGCTGGACTAGAAGACCTCCAAGATCCCTTCCAGTTCTATTCTATTCCATTCCCCACTCCATTCCATTCCATATTTTCTACTCTACCCTACTCTATTCTGTTTTCTATTCCATTCCATATTTTCCACTCTACTATGTTTTCTATTTCATTCCATTCCATATTTTCTATTCTATTCTATTCCATTCCCCACTCAATTCCATTCCATATTTTCTACTCTACCCTACTCTATTCTGTTTTCTATTCCATTCCATATTTTCCACTCTACTATGTTTTCTATTTCATTCCATTCCATATTTTCTATTCTATTCTATTCTATTCTATTCTATTCTATTCTATTCTATTCCATTCCATTCCCCACTCCATTCCATTCCATATTTTCTACTCTACCCTACTCTATTATGTTTTCTATTCCATTCCATATTTTCCACTCCACTCTACTATGTTTTCTATTTCATTCCATTCCATATTTTCTATTCTATCGATTCTATTCTATTCTATTCTATTCTATTCTATTCTATTCTATTCTATTCTATTCTATTCTATTCCATTCCATTCCACTCCACTCCACTCCACTCAACCCCACTCCATTCTATTCTATTGGACTTGGAAGGACAGAAGGCTGAGTCAACCCTGAGCAGGTCAGGATCGAACCGCTGACAAGTTGGCAGAGTCAGCCTGTAATACTGCCTTCTAACCGCTGCGGCTAACCCGGCTCCTTACACCCTTTCTTATGCCCTTCTCAATATGTACTTTATTTCTTATTTTATCATTTGACACCGGCACTGGTTAGCGATCGTAATAAATCCGAAGCTATTTGAATCAAAAATGAATCCAAGCGATACGAATCGTAATAAATCCAAAGCGATATGAATCACATTTATCTTGCTAACTGAGATACTCGTTAAGTGAATTTTGCAGAAAGGGACAATGAGTACTGACCACGTTGATGGAGCGTAGTCCTGCTCCTTGTTTTGGTTCATCTTCTGGATCGCACACCGACTGGTAGTCGTAAGACTTGTTGAAGGCGTACAAGGACATATTAATGAGATTTCGCATCAGTCCGGGGTCAATCTCCCCAAAGAATTTTCCAATCTAAGACACAAAGAAAAGTTTGTCATCAAACAGAGGTCAAGCAAGTACTGGATGTGTTTCCTAAAAAAAACCAAAAAACTGCTTAATTACAGTATTTTTCGGACTATAAGACACACCGGAGTATAAGATGCACCTTAGTTTTGGAGGAGGAAAATAAGAGAAAAAATTCTGCCTCTGCCTACCAGCACCCATGGTATTCATCTGGCTAGCGTCCTGTCAGTGTGTGAGAGAGTTGAGGGCTGTTTGGAAACAAACAGTATTTGCTGTGTGAGCAACAAGGAAGGAGACAGCAAGGAGCCTGGGCGTGGCTTGTTCTGTACTAAAGCTGCTACTGTGGTGGTATCTGAAACTAAAACTGAAAGTGAAACTTCTCTGCTGAACTACCATGTTGGAAAACCTGCTTTTGGCATTGTATATTTACTTAATGTGTTATATTATATATCAAGAGAAGTTATTGAATCCTGCTGAATTGGTTACTGGTGCTGTGCTTTCTGAATGTGATTGCTGCTACAAACTCTGACACGTCCTTGCAGCAAAGAGCGAACAGCCAGGTGGGATTATTGCAGCCTGGTTCAGCATAAACAGCTGATTGTCGGGTGGATCGGCCCCCCCGAATATCCTCAATCAGCTGTTCCAGGCCACGGGGATTGCCACACACCATCACCTCCTCCGTGCTCGCATTTTTGGCTACATTTGGTGTATAAGACTCACCCAAATTTTCACCCTCTTTTAGGGGGGGAAAGTGTGTCTTATACTCTGAAAAATATATAATAAGGTATTCTGCATCAGGCTTAATTCAGTCACGTACCTCTGGGACATAGTTGTCTTGGTTTGTCATCAAAAGAAAACCCCCATCATCAAGAATGACGCAGTCAATGTGCTAGCAGAAAGAAGAATCACAGAATATAATACAGTTCCAAATAGCCTCCACAAATCAGAGTCCAAGGCAAAGTATTGCTCAAAGCTCCAATTGATGAAGAGAGCCATGTTGGCACATCTGGGAAAACCCGAATCTGAAAGCTTCCCGGTTTCCCCCACCCAGTTGAAAGTTCAAGATCTTGCCCCCACACCCACAAGCCCATCCACATGGTCCAATCTCCCAGTGCCATGCTGACAGATTCCTCCCATCCAGATCCGGTCAGGTGCAGAGACAAAGGATGACCTTGGCTTTCTAGAAAGAATGTTGTTATGGCTGCATATCATCTAACTCCGTACATTCCTCCCTCCCATTTTCCCACCGTAGAAAATGCATAGTAGAGTAATAGAAAGTGTGGCAGGTCCAAAAGAAAGAGGGCTGCAGGCCTGACAGAAACAATTATTCCAGCTGAGTACAGGTAGCCCTCAACTTACAACCACCGCTGAGCTCAAAACGTTGCTAATTTGTTAAGTAGATTTTGCTCCATTTTTACGACCGTTCTGTGAATCACCACAGCTCTTAAATTAGTAGCACGGTTGGTGAACTGAACACCATTGGTTTCCCCATTGTCTTTGCTTGTCAGAAGGTCGCAAAAGGGGATCACATGACCCACCCATACTGTATCTGTATCTGTATCTATCATCTATCTATCTATCTATCTATCTATCTATCTATCTATCTATCTATCTATCTATCTATCTATCTATCCATCCATCCATCCATCATCTATCTATCTATCTATCTATCTATCTATCTATCTATCTATCTATCTATCTATCTATCTCTATCAATCTATCTATCTCCCTCCCTCTCCCCCCCCTCTCTCTTTCTCTCTCTCTCACGCACACACAGCCCTCTCAAGCAGCCTCTAGTTGCAAGTAGTCCAGCCCAACGATGGGAGCTCCACAGCTGCAAAACAAGAAATTCAGAAAGAATGCAAGGAATCGAGGAAGGTTCAAACGTCAGCATTCCACACTCCAGGAATTCTGCCTTTGTTCCTGACAAATGCCCCCCCCCCACAGCGTCTCCTTAAGTCTCAGTCTCCAGGTGTGCCTTGTGAAGAGGGGCGGGGCGCTCCCCTCCCAAGTAATTGGGTCAGTCTGCCCTGTTCTCGCCTTTTCTCCACTCTCCATGCTCGAGGATCAGGAGAGGGTGGTCCTTGCACATCCTCTGAGCTCTCATGTTCAGTGCTTAGCCTCTCTTGGTCATCCTTCCCCCCGCTTCCTCCTTGCCTACAAGCCATCCCAATCCTGAAAGACCCTGGCCTGACTCGGCCTGCCCCCCACCCCATTTTCCTCCGAAGCCAATGAGGCTGCCCCCTCAATCTCCATTGGCTCCAGTTCCAGATTGCCTTCCTCCGCAGATTCAGGTTCCGACGGGGGCATGACACACTGCTAGAGAGAAATCCTCTGAGGATGGTCTCCAGCACGAGTGCGAAAGCTCGGAAGACAAAACCTCCATCCCGGTGACCGACCCAGATTGGATCCTGCAATAATGTTAATGCTTAACGTTGACATGGCTGCTTTCGAGGGTCCAAAACCACATGACGTACTTGCCCCCTTATAAACCTTTATAAACAGATGGCATGTTAACGATGAGTTTATTGGGATAAAGGAAATCATCTGTTGCCTCTCTTACCGGACTGTTCTTTTCACATCCGCAAAGCTCACTCCCACTTTTACACTGAAAAAAACGTAAGAAACAAGGGCATTCATAAAACCATTCCTCTTTCAAAAACAACGAAGACACAATATGCATGGCATTATCCAAGTTGGGAGAGAGTTTCCCAAGATTAAGCAGATGCTGGGCCAAGAAACCCATACATTCTTATTTTTACCACTCCTGTGGTGGAGACCTGAAGGTCTAGAAGAAGAACCAGACCTTCAAACTTTATGGAACATCAACATGGTGGAAGCCATAGACGTTTTGGTTCAGTATTTCTAATCTATATCTATACCTATATCTACCTATCTACTTACCTATCTACCTACTACCTACCTACCTATCTATCTATATATCGCTCTGTATCTTTATCTATATCCATCCATCCATCCATCCATCTCTCTGTATCTTTATCATCTTTATCTGTCTGTCTGTCTGTCTGTCTGTCTGTCTCTATCTATCTATCTATCTATCTCTAAATCTCTCTGTATCTTTATCTATATCCATCCATCCATCCATCCATCCATCTCTCTGTATCTTTAACTTTATCTCTATCATCTTTATCTATCTATCTATCATCTATCTAATCTATCTATCTATCTATCTATCTATCTATCTATCTATCTATCTATCTATCTATCTATCTATCTATCTATCTATCTAATCTATCTAATCTATCTATCTATCTATCTATCTATCTATCATCTATCTATCTATCTATCTATCTATCTATCTATCTATCTATCTATCATCTATCATCTATCTATCTATCTATCTATCTATCTATCTATCTATCTATCTATCTATCTATCTATCTATCTATCTATCTATCTATCTATACCAAATACCACTCACTCATCACAAAATCTCCAGAACCGTAAAGACTATAAAGTGAAATTTGGCATGTTCCTCTTCGCTTCTAGGTGCTCCCTAAGAAAGGATTTTTCAAAACGACCATTAGATCATTAGTATGTCTTATGTAGTAATTAACACGCTCTGATGCTAAGGAGTTCTACTCCCCCTCCCCACCTGAAAAGAACTCTGTTCCAACTGCCAGTTGCCTCACATTCCGTTACCTCGGTTCAAACTGGCAGATGTTCCACTCCTTCACTCAGGAGCAATCTGGGGCTCCTTACAGTACTAAACGTCGGTACCTCACCAAAATCTCTACGCCTTCCACCTATGGAACCGCTTCCGGACTGAAGGCGGCGGGAGCGATATTCCCTTATGTGTTTTAATCACTGACCACCATTCAGCCAACGGATTGTGAACCGAATTTCTCCTGCATAGTCCAATCACATAGTTTTGTCACGAAGGACGGGTGTCTAGCTAGTGTTTTATAGAAAAAGAGCTGATAAGGTTGCAAGAAGCTACGAAACTCACCTGATCTTTCGTGGTGATTGTAGTGAAATTTGTCATCCAGCTGTTCAGATTGATTTTTACTCCAACAACTGACGAGAAACACAGGTAGCATGAGAAAAATGAGTGTATCAACATGGCAAAACGGTGCACAGGTAGTCTTCGACATACGGCACTTCACTTAGTGGCCATTCAAAGTTACAACGGCACGGAAAAATGGGACTTAGGACCATTTTTCACACATACGACCGTGGTCACATGATCAAAATTCGGACACCAGTTCATATTTATGACAGTTGCAGAGTCCTGGGTCCCGTTTTGTGACCTTCTGATGAGCAAAGTCATTGGGGGTGTGAGATTCACTTAACAACCAGGTTACTAACTTAACAACTGCAGTGATTCACTTAGCAACCATGGCAAGAAAAGTAACAAATTTTGGCTTCAATTGTGGTCGTGTCGATGACTACTTCTATCTATCTACCCATCTATCTATCTATCTATCTATCTATCTATCTATCATCTATCTATCTATCTATCTATCTATCTATCTATCTATCTATCTATCTATCTATCTATCTATCTATCTATCCACCCACCCACCCACCCACCCACCCACCCTTCTATCTGTCTGTCTGTCTGTCTGTCTATCTATCTATCTATCTCTATCTTTCTATCTATTCCTATGTATCATCAAAATCTATCTATCTATCTATCTATATATATATATATATATCTATATCTATCTATCTATATCTATATCTATATCTATATCTATATCTATATCTATATCTATATCTATATCTATATCTATATCTATATCTATATCTATATCTATATCTATATCTATATCTATATCTATATCTATATCTATATCTATATATATATATATATATATATATATATATATATATATCTTTGTCTATCTATCATCTGCCTGCCTGCCTGTCTCTGTCTGCCTGCTTATCTATCTATCTATCCATCCATCCATCCATCCATCCATCCATCCATCCATCTATATCCTACTAATCTCTCTCTCTTCATCTATCTATCTATCTATCTGTCCATCCATCCATCCACCCACCCACCCACCTACCTACCTGTCTATCTATCTTCTGGAAATAATTTTTCTTTTCTTATACCATTCTTGGAATTTTTGGTCTCCAGAATTCAGACCTCATCATCCCCCCTTAGATGATTCTGAATGCTGCCTGCTTTGTCTTACGGACATTTGAAACTACTATGGTCCATAAGGAGTCATATCTCTGTGCGGAGGGAGAGCCCCATTCTTTCCTACCTGCTGGTTTGAGGAGTTTTCCGTTCACGGTGATCTTCACAGCCTTGCTTACCATGATCCCATCTTCATAGATGCTTCCTGAGGATTCAGGAAAAGAAAATAGAGCTGATTTGCCATTATGACGTGTCTCTTTATCAATAGCACTGACAGTCCTTGGATGACAGTGCTCCAGGGGTGAAATGCTACCGGTTCGGGCTACTTCGCCCGAACCGGTAGTAAAAAAAATGCTTTAAAAAGTTTTTTTTAAAGTTCTGACGATCAGCTGTGCGACAATCGGCTATAATCCTTGGAAGTTTTTTTAAAACTTTTTTTTAGCATTTTTTTTAACGACTAATCAGTTGTGCGACAATCAGCTGTGCCTGATGGTGAGGTTCCTGCTTGTTGCAGGGGTCATTTTGTGTGAAATCCAGCTGCTTTTACATTTTGTGTGAATTAGTTATACAGCCGTGTCCAACTGGCCATATGACCACCAAGCCATGCCCACCAAGACACACCTACCAAGCCATGCCCACAGGACTGGTAAGGAAAAATTTTGGGATTTCACCACTGCACTGGTCCATTAAGAATCAATCATTCATTCCCCCCTCCACTTCCTGGGCCTTGAGTTTGACCCCCCTGATCTAAATCTAATCCAGCCTGCTAACTAACTGTAATTCTCCTAGATGTCACCCTATATCCCATTAACGAACTGGATCTGCACTGTGGATAAAAACTTCCCAACCTTCGGCATTTTTCTAAAGAATCCTGTTGTGGCGCAGCAGGAGCCGTTGGAGCTGCCACCAGACTCCGACAGCGAGGGGCCCTATGAGTCGGCTCTGGAGGATGTGGAGGACCCTGGACAGGGTTCTGACTCCGAGCAGGGCGCAGAGAGGCTGGTTGGCCACCAGGAGGCGCCTGAGCCTTGGACCAGTGGGGAGGAGACAAGGGAGTGTGTTCCTGATGTCAGCAGTGAGTTGTTCCCGGACACCCGGCACCGAAGAGCTAATAGGCATCAGGAACAGTTGCGCAAGTACAGGAGGTAATTGCACTCAGCTGGTGGTAATTAGGCTCCTCTCCAGACTATAAAAAGGACTGCTTGTGCGCATGCCCCTTTTGCAGAAGTCAACGCAGGAATGAATGTTGGAGAACATTATTGTGAGCTTGGTAGGCTGGATTGCTGCCACGGCTTATCTGTGCCAGTTTGCTGCCAAGGACCTGTCTGTCTGTTAATTAAACGCCGTAACTTATCTTTGGCTCGGAGTGTTTGTTGGTGTGGGACGAGTGGGGGTCAGAGCACAATATTATAATAGAACCTGCACTGCCGAAAAGAGATTGTGAATATTGTGAGCACCCAGTGACTTACGGTTGAAGAACGGAGCTGTGAAGATGTAATTTTCATTATCTAAACTCCTCTTGTAGAAGCTCTGCTCATATGTTTCAGCGTTTTCCGTCCAATATTCGCCTGCACTAAACGTAAGACACGGATATTAATTTTTTAATTGCAATTCCCTGGAGGGTCTGTTTGTCTGTTTGTTTGTTTAAATGCTGGTAAGGCAATTGTTACTCAAGGCAGAGAGGCAGGTGTCAGCTCTGGAGGCCATCTTTAGCGCTGTGGGAAAACGGGAGGGGAGTTGCATGGAGTTGGCGGAGATATTTAGCCATAACAATATTCCTTTCTCTGGGAGTCAAGGACGTTCAGCCTGCGCCTGGAGAGGCATGACTGGGGGGGGGGGATATCTCCAGTTGGGATGGCGGGTTGATTGGGCCATGTGATGGATATGTGGGTCCAAGGGAAAGGGGCTTTGACTTTCCTTTAGGTGGGGGAAAACCCGAGGGGGCTTTCAGATTTGGGTTTCCCAGAAGAGAGAAGAAAGATGGGAAAAGAGGGATAGGAGAGAGGGTAAGCGGGGAAGATGAGGAGGATAAGGAGCAGCGGAATGTAGAGAGAGGAGAAGGAGGAAGGAAGGGGAAGTAGAGTAGGAAAGGATGATGGAGGGAAGAAAGGAGGTAGGAGAGAGGTAGAAGAAAGAGGTGTATGCAGAGCAGAAGAGCTAATAATGGGTTTTTATCTTTCTGGGTGTTGATGACAAGAGGAACTGATGTAATTACTACTTAATACAATAGGATATTGGCTATGTAATAGTATACATGTGATTGTATGTTATGAAAATGGAAAATAAAAAAGTATATTGCAGATTCGGGTTTCCCAGTTGACATCACGACTAAAATAGAACTTTGAGGAACCGAGAACTTTGATTCTACCAAGACTTTAACTCTTCATTCCCACCATGTCGGTGGGGCTTTGCAGAAACTCTGGCCTCAAATCAGACATTTGAACACATGGCTCATTAGCAAACTCGCCACTACTGAAGATTAAGTGACCCTTTTACCTTTTGGGATATACGCGGGTGATCCCACCATCCGTAGCTACGAAGCGTGCTGTGATCCCCTCCCTGGACAGAGAAAGATTTTTAGATCAACATCCATTGAGAAGAACAAGCCAAGATTCTTGAGAGCTTATTTAGAAATATATAGTATATATACAGTATATACCACTGTCTCAGGTGATAGGGGAGGAGAGCTTGTGGCTTAGAGGTTAACATAACTGCCTAACATGTAAAATAGCCCAAGTTCAAATCCCAGTAAGGGTACGGCTAGCTGATGAGAGCTTAAATAGCTTGAAATAGATCTATACTAGTCTCGCTTCATTTATTTATTAGCAAAAATGTAACCCAAAATGGTTTCTTGGTCTGGAAGGCTCCTGGAGTGGGGCTGAAAGGCAAAAGGGAAGCAGTATGCTTCCTCCTATATTTGGGCATACCAGGTGCTTTGACATCACACACACACACAAACGTGTGTGTGTGTATGCATGTATGCATGCGTGTGTGCGTGCGTGTACACACACACACACACACACACACACACACACACACACACACACACACACACACACACACACACATATATATATATATATATATATATATATATATATATATGAGCAATTTCAACCAAACTTAGTACACAGCTGACTTACTCTCAGGAGAAAAAAATACTGTGGGAGTAAGACACCCCTCAGGGTGTGTGTTCTGTTAAGATACAGCCTGTTGTGCCCTAAAGTGGCTTCTACCATACTGCCGTAAAATGGCTTCTACTATACAGCACAGTGGAATTGCCATGATAACATCTTCACAGTCCTCCACAAGGAGGCTCCCTCTGGTAAGGGGGGAAACCCCAGCATTAGAAATTACGTTTAGTCTGGACATTTTCCCCCTATAAATAAATGCCTGGGCAATGCTGGGTTATCGGCTAGTGTTCCTCTAAAACAGAACAATGAACTTGCAGATTCTTTGTCTTGCCATGTTATTCCTTTTGAGTGGATTGTTCAAACAGTAAGTTCTGATCCGATAGCTGAAGGCAGCATGAGGATTCAGAAGTGAGAGCTATTCATGGTCTGGGGCAGAGGAAGAAGAAGGAATACTCACGGGTCGTGCTTACTCCAGTAATTCTGGACCAGATCACTTGTGAAGCCTGCATCCAACAAAGCTCTCATCACCAAGCCATTACCTACCAGGAAAAAAAGAGGAGAGGAGATTGGAAGAGGAGAGGAGAAAAGGAGAAGGAAAGGAAGGATGAAAGAAGGATAGGAAATGAGGAAGAAGGGAAAGAAAGAAGGGGGAAGGGAAAAACAGAGAAAAGGGAAGGTAGGGGTGAGATAAGGAGAGAAGAGATTGAAAGAGTAGAAGAAAGGATAAAATAAGAAGGAAAGGAAGGATAAAAGAAGGAAAGGAGATGAGGAAGAAGGGAAAGAAAGAAGAAGGAAGGGGAAAGGGGAAGAGAAGGCAGAGGTGAGGAGAGGAGAGTGGAAGAGAAGTGGACAGGATAAAAGAAGGAAAGGAAAAATAAAAGAAGGAAAGGAGAAGAGGAAGAAGGGAAAGAAAGAAGGAGGAAGAGAAAGAACAGAAAAAGGGGAAGAGAAGATAGGAGTGAGGAGAGGATATGAGAGATTGGAAGAGGAGTGGAAAGGATAAAAAAAGGAGAGGAAGGATAAAAAAGGAAAGGAGAGGAGGGAGAAGGGAAAGAAAGGACAGAAGGAAGAAGGGAAAGAACAGAGAAAAGGAAAGAGAAGGTAGGGGTGAGGAGAGGTGAGAAGAGAAGATAATCATTTATCTACTATTAATACATTACTAACGAAGGGACAAGATCGGTAAGATTTTGATCCATCTACTGTATCTCCGAACATTCCCAATTGTTTGATTCCATTATTGTCTTTTAATTAAATCAATGCACTTTCAGTGTTATGGTCAGGAAGCAATTCCTTGAAAAGACCATACTTACATGAAGGGTTTTCAGGTGAATATTGATCCATAAATTCAATGAAATTCTGAAGAAATACAGTATTGTTATCTGTTATTTTCACTGTGCTACAGTAGTCCCTAAAAAAAGTAAATTAAAAAGATGAAATTTTCATCCCAAAGCTACACTGGGCAATCAGCTATCATGTCATGCCTAGCCCTTATCTTCATCCGACTAGACATACCCAGTTCCTGCAACCATTCTTCCTATGTTTTAGCCTCCAGTCCCCTAAATCCTCTTCATTGCTCTTCTCTGCACTCTTTCCAGAGTCTCAACATCTTTTCTACATCCTGGCGACCAAAACTGGATGCAATATTTATTCCCAATCCATTCTTTAATTCAGTAAGGACTTACTCTTGTCTTGCTCTGCTTTATTAGATAATCCTATTCTTCCAGACATAATTACTACATCAATCAAGAGACATTATTTAACATTTAGCAAGATGGAGATCAACCGGCAAAGATGACTGACCTTGGTGCTAAAAATGTATATCCGAATTCGTCAAAGGATTCTCGCTTGAGCGTTGCAATAACTGCAGGGAGAAAAGCGAAACATTCAATGAACAAAATTCCCTTCTTGATAGCTTTGATCGAC